>NW_006766889.1:214998-232205 GCF_000275845.1 Dichomitus squalens LYAD-421 SS1
GGTAACGAAGAGGAGAACAGAAGTGGGGAGCCTCTACCGACTACAGGCCTCCTTATATACTATGGGGTACCGACCGTATTAGGAAGGGAAAGGTAACCGACCAAAGTGGGGAGGTATGAGGAGACTGTAAAGGAACGCGTCTGGTCGAGGCTGGGCCCAGTATAGTACAAGACCTAGGTCAGGGTCCTGTGATATAACCGAAAAGGGATAGAGACGGGACAGGGTCCTGAGTCTAGGTCAGGGTCGGGCAATATAACCGAAAAGGGAAAGGGGCGCGACAAGGGTCGGGGTCTGGGTCAGGGTAAAGTAATGTAACCGAAAAGGGAAATGGTCAGGGTCGGACTCAGGGTCCGGTCATATAGACGAAAGGGGAGATATTGAGGGAGAGGACCGGGGCTAGGAACATAGTCGTCAGGGGGCGGAACGGGGGATGATAGTGTACAGGCGGACGACGAGGGAACGGGAAGGTAAGCATAGGTCGCCGGGGACGGGAAGGGGAGTGGAGTGTACACGAGGGCGACGAGAAGGAGTAGTCCAATAACAAAAAGATAGGGGGTGGGGCGTACCAACGGTAACACACATGACTTGTAGACTGTGGGGCGCCCCAACACTTACCTGAGTGCAGTCGGAACGCAAAGTAGCTATGTATAGCCTTCTGAGCGACTGTCCGAACAACTATTGTTTTAGGGACTCACGTGTGAGCGATTGAGGTCACGAGCCCCTAGGAATGCAGACGTTACGATAGAGACAAGCGGTCAAAGTCTCGGGCGAAACATGAACTTACTACAAGACCCATTGGATCTGATAGTGACCGGTATCTGAGTATAGATTCCACATTTGCAAAGAGGTCACATCTTACCGAGATACCCCTGATGGCCGCCAGAATTCCTTTGAGCCCGATGGCAGTAGGAGGCTTCAAGCAAGGCTTACCATTTAGTGCTGAGTAAATCATCCCAACTCCCGAAATCGATGACGAAGGAAGTGTAGGCTGCAGCTACGGTAGCGATAAACTGGATCAAGTTGATGAACCTACAGATACAGATCAGCCTTCGGCATCGCAACCTCGGGACAAGTGAAAACGAGCTTACACCATGCTGGAGACCTATTGTCCGGCGCGCTCAGTCATCGATTATAAAGAGAATACACAGTAGACAAATCACCGTCATCAGAACCAAAGCCCCGCCCTTCTTTTCTCCGCGGAAATAGGACATTGCTTTCGTGCACACCATCCCAAAGGTGCTACCCAGAAGACGGTGAGCGCATGGAGACACAGATTTACATGGACGAGAAATCATTACAGTGAAGCTATGACCAGGCCGATGAGGAGAGCAGCCGAGGCCACCTTCAGATCCGTGATGTCACCCATCAATTCCTCCAAAGCCCAAGCGTCCGCCGAGCTCGGGCCCGGAGAGCTACTAGCGACCGCTGCTGTCGTGCGCACCACTGAGGTTTCTGTGGTACCTGTGCCGGTCGCGCTGAAACTGAAAGGAACGAAGGAGATAGGGGACGTCTGAATAGTCGCAGACATCTTGGACCAAGGTACGCTGGATGAGAGATGGCAGAGCTAGGAAGGTCGACGTTCACGCGTGAGCCCTAGAGGAAGAGAAGCTGACCGCTACCGCCCCGAAAACGCGCTTCGCTAGTACTTTATGGGTACGGCTAGTGGCGGTTAGCCTCGGACTGCGATCAGGGACTCGGGGGTTGGAGGCGTCGTGTGAAACAGAACTGCGATAACCATCGGTCATGAGACGATAGAAGACTGGTCGAAATACTGCGCAAGGCGTCACTGACGACATACTCTCACCTTCAAGCATGGTCTTTGGCAGATCGCCTTTCAAGCCATAGACTAACCTCTTGAGACTCCTGACATGCAACAGCAGCAGCGTTACGCAGTAATGACCCTCGCTACGTTGACTAACTCCCTTTTGTTCTGTTGAGACTCTTGCTTGGCCTTGCGCAGTCGATGGACACCTCTCGCAAGCGATTCAGAATTGGAGATCTTGGCTCCTCATTGGTGAAGAGCGGGCGAAACGCCAATTCAAAACCGCTATAACTAGCGAGAGGATTCTGATGTGTTACGGCGAGATGTGGGCTGGAATCCGGCCTCGTTGCCCGGGCTTCATGGCCTGTCTGGGAAAAGCGACTGAGTTTGTAGACTTGTACAAACTCTACGAATATTTATGTACTTGCATATCGGTATGCCCCTTCGAAACAAACACGCTCAAGTTGGTTGGGAGCCGAAACATGGGAGTTCAAGGCGCCTCAATGGCTCTCGGTGGTGCCCTCCAGCGTCTTGAGTGGCGGATCGGGCTCGCATTTTGGTCGGCTCGTCAACCGACCTGAGCGTGTTCTTTTCGAAAGGGCCTATCGATACGCAAACCGCTGCGACAATCCCATACTTCACTGCCCCGGTCCGTGACGGCGCGACCTTAGCGATAGAAGATATCGTCATAGGCTATGCTTCGTATATAGCGCACAGCATGGACAGGCAACGCCCGACGAGGTTGGGTACTAAAGATATCATGCCATACACCTTCGCCGCAGATTTCACACGCACCCTTGCGTTGCCCTCATGAAGGGCCTAGGAGGAAGCCTGCAGGAGCGAGTTCCAAACGTGAATAGTGTAAGTAGCCGTCGTATCCTCTTCCTCGAGGATACAGAGTATTTCCTATGTCGCCATCGTGCTTGCAATGAAGCCGGTGCAGCCTGAAAATATGTTCGTGAGTATCCATCAACGCGGATCACTGCGCCTCCCAACATTCATCGGTTTTATGTCGCCTGAGTAAATTGCGGTGAACCTCGCGACTTGTTGTAATATTAGCACAGTTACAGCTCACAACGACGTATGCACGCACCGTGGCACGTCCCCTCGTGGAACGTCCGAGCATATTCTTACGTCACCCCCGCCGTAAGGCGTTGCGGAAAGCGTTTGGTCTACGACAGCTGCGCGTCCGAATGTATGTCTGACCTTGTCTGTATCCAGAGTTTGTAGCCGAGACGCGATCCAGAACGGACGTAGTAAACAACGCTAGCGCCGAGGCCGAGGAGGACTTCTATTAGCGAGCGCACAGCGCCCTTATGTTATTTTTGACAAGCGAGCTGCGGTGCCCGGGCGGGCGTGAGTTCGTACGATTGTGGCGCGAGGATCGTGATGAATTCTAAGCATGCTGGCCCTACCAGCACCATAACCTGAGCGGTCAGCTTGAAACGATGCCGGCAGGTGGACGTCGACGTCAGAGAGCGCTAGCATTCGACACGGCCAGGCAAGGGGACGGCAGGGTCGTAGAGGCTGTTCGGGACAGCTGTGTATAAGCAGTCGGCTGGAGGTTCGCAGCAAGCGTGGGCAACGTGCAAATGGTCTGAGGACACGAAGCATGGTCTGTTCTAAATATTGTGCTTATATAACCGGGCGCTACGGTGGCTGGGAGGAGTAGCTGTCCCGATCAGGGAACGCGACACTTTTAGATCCTCTCGCTCTTCAACGTCACGACACCGACTCGCTCTCTTGCCGACGATACGCTCTTTACCCGCCTTCCCTTCTCTCCCCCCTCCTCCCACTCGACAGTCCCCAAAATTCCTGTCATTCCCATTGCTGATTATACACCAAGTCGTGCTTGCCAGCCTCCATGACGTCCTCGACGACGACTGCTACTACTACTCTCTTCGTGCTCCTTCTTTGCGCACCCGCGCTCTCCCGAGCGGATTATCCTGACCAGGTCCGGACCCCGAGCCCTCTCTGGCGACGCGCTTCAAGTTCAAGTCCCCCAAGATCGGTGCCCCCCGCTGGTTTCTACAACCCCAATGACTCTGGAGGAAAGATGCTGACGGTGAGTAGCGCTCCCTGTCTCACGCCGGCCGGCTAACCGGGGACTGACGACGACTCGCGGGCAATTCAAAGGTCGCACCCAACACGGGTGGACTCGGAGAGCCGCTCAATATCATCGTTTCCGGAAATTCTGACGAGACGGTGCTCGTTGATTCTGAGGATAATGGGGGCTTCCGGAATTACATGATGTGAGCGGTCCTTTCCGGCGAGTGTTTCGGGTGGGCGAGCTTGACGCGTCTGTGTCACATGCAGCTCAGTTGGGTTCGCGGCAGAGTGTCTTGGACAGCACGAAGGGGATGCACAGACGGCGAACCTTGGGGACGGCAATGGACAGCGTATGTTTAATGTTGATCTGGGCGTCTTCCGCTGGTAGGCTGATGGTGTTTTGTCTATACAGTGAATGAGACTTCGGAGCTGCGCTGGGACTATGGCGACCCCCAACTAGGAACGTGTCAGGAGACCATAGACGGCGGTAACCATTTCCGGTACTGGATCCAAGATGGGCCTAGTGCGAACAGGTGCGGGAATTCATGTGAGACGGAGGGAATTGAGACTAAGCTGGTTTCAGTGGCGCGTTCTTTTTGGCCACCTCTTACGAGTTGCCTATTCAGAGTACGTGATTCCTTTCGCAGGCCTTCCTGTTGCTATGTGGTATTGACTGTGCGTGAAGCGGGTCATGATATTTTATTCGATGGGTGCGCTCAATTGATTCTCTTGATGCTTCACGAACACAACACTGACATCGAAATGCTAGATACAACCTTGGCCGGTGAGGATTATCCCCTTCACTGCCATGCGCTTTTGGTGCTTATTCAGAATGTCCATAGCGACTGGCTTGTTGGGAATGCTACAGCTCAGTCATCGATAATCCCTACAGCCAACCTCACGAACGGTACAACATTCTCCGGCCAGACCTCGTTTGGTGGCTACACCTACAGTACCGACGCACTCTACTTATCTGGGATCTTGTCGAATTCTACCGATGGCCTGAATCACGCGTCCTCCGTTGGGGGAAATGGGGTTGAGGCCCTTGATGGACTTGTCGCCGTGCTGACCGTCAAAGTCGTGTCAAGCCCCTCAGCAACAGCATCGTGCGTACCCTCGTCTGTCAACATCTTACGCGCATCTCCACAGACTAATCGATCTGTCTGACGCACAGTGGCGCGCGGCCGTCCATATCCACTGTCCCGTGGTGGTCTCTCAGCGCGACGCTCCTCCTCACTTCATTAGCGCTATCAAGTTCCCTGCTGCTGTCACCGTCAGCATAGACTGCCCTTGCCTCAATTTCTCGCTAGTTCAAGCTTTATATACGCCCGCACTTCCGCACTATCGCCCTGGGGGCGCACCCTACGGAAGTCAACGCATACGTACCATCCCCCACAAGCCACTCCGGACCTTCCTAGCTACTTGCTTCAACCACGTTCATGCACATGGAGGACCGTCACGCCCGCCGCGGCGCCGTTACCTTTGCTCTGCTCTATACCCGGACAGTTGCACTCGCCTAGACTTCGATCCACGACGGTTTGCAGCGGTACCCGTCAGCTGGCTCCTCGCGCTACCTTCTCGATCTCCGCTTTCTTGTCGCATTCAGTCACTTATTGATCTCCCACCCACGACCTCTCATGACGTACTCTGCCTGTATACAACGGACGCCCGATTTTGGGAATTGCTCTGATAGTGGAAGCGAGTCGCTGTGCGTCTCGCGAGTCTGGCTCACACAAGGCATGCACGGGTCACAAAGTAAGAGGGTGCGTTCATGGATGCCGTTTTACGACTTGGTGCTGACCTATGATGGCCTGTAGTCTGGTATCGGTGCTGGGTGTCGTATGGGCTCGGTCCGGATTGGACGCCGGCAACCATAAGCTGTGTCCTACTGTATTGCCATTTCCAAAGACAGATAAGCATCGCGATCCCACCACCTGTCAAGAGGTTGATTACATGGCTGGACCTCGTTGCGTCCGGGGCCCGGCCTAGGAGGTCTAGAACAGTCTGCTGTGAAGCATGCTACATGCTACGACCGCCTGGAGTACCACCGACGGCCTTCACAGGCGGTCGTGAGTAGTCGTAAGTTTCCTGAGGTTTCTGTAGGTTCACTTCTCGGTATGTGAAGCCTACAGCGCATGTGCGAGGTGGTGAGTGGCCCATAGAAATAGTCTGAGGACGGAATCGGGACGGGATCTCGATTGGGGAGAGATCTGATCTAGTAGGCACTGCCAGTAACGTCAAACGGCGTCATCGCTGACTGGTCCCAGCCTATCGCCGTCAACGAGACCCACCCAGCCCATGGGCCGTTCCTCTGAGCTTAAGGCGTTCCCCCCGGTCCAGTCCCGT
Source organism: Dichomitus squalens LYAD-421 SS1 (assembly GCF_000275845.1). NCBI lineage: Eukaryota > Fungi > Basidiomycota > Agaricomycetes > Polyporales > Polyporaceae > Dichomitus > Dichomitus squalens. Next base: position 221,156 of record NW_006766889.1, read on the forward strand.
CGGCGCTCCTTAAGCTTCGCCTACTGCAGTATATAACTTGTAGTGCTAGCCCCGATACGACAATCCACATCCCCTCTCAACGCACTCAACAACTCCTCTTCTCCATTCGCTATGACCACTCAGGCCGTCGCGTCGCTACAGGCCGAGGTCAACAAGCTACGCCATGAACTCCAGACCCTCAAGGTCGGCGGCGAGTCTTCCTCCCTCGCGGACGAGACCTTGTACGTCGGCCAGTACCTCGTAGAGCGGCTGGCGCAGCTCGGTGTTACGGTATGTACCACAGCATAGCGCTTCCGTGCATATCAGAGTGGTAAGTTCTGACCCAGGTCCGTTGATGGCAGAAAATGTTTGGGGTTCCCGGAGATTTCAACCTAGGTGCGTCATGCCGATCTGGGACCATCGTCGCATCTGCTGATCTTCTCCATTGTAACAGGCTTCCTTGTGCGTCGATACATGCGTCATGGCACGCATATCGCTCCTAATCTTGGTGCAACTGTAGGACTTCGTCGAAGACCACCCGAAGATTGACTGGGTCGGCAACTGGTGCGTTGCGGTGTATCTATAGGGCCAAAATTCGACTCGTGCTGATCATGATCTGCATTAAGCAATGAGTTGAACGCAGCCTATGCCGCTGACGGCTATGCCCGCGTTCACGATGGCAAACTCGGCGTCCTCACCACGACGTTCGGTGTCGGTGAGCTCAGTGCCATGAACGGTATCGCGGGTGGTAAGTACATGCACGCCACCTGACGATCCCGGCGCTGATTTACGACTATATGCGCTCAGCTTTCTCCGAGCATGTGCCTGTGCTTCACATAGTCGGTGTTCCCAGCACCGGTCAGCAGAAGGCAAAGCCCATGCTGCATCACACCCTTGGCGACGGCCGGTACGTACGACTCGAGGCGCATATAGCTACCCCACTAAGCTTTTGTCACCCATGCTCATAGGTTTGACGCATACTACAAGGTTGCGCAAGAAATCACGATCTCACAAGCCACCTTGACCTCCAAAGAGAATGCTGCCGCCGAGATTGACCGTGTCATCACAGATTGTCTTGTTCTAGTGCGTACACATACTTCCACTGATTTGAGTTGTGGGACTGAATCTCGATGCCGGCACATAGGCGCGCCCTGTATACCTCATGCTACCGACCGATCTCGCTTATGAGCGTATTCCTTCGGCCCGTCTGAAGACGCCCCTCAACACCCAGCCGCCAGAAAACGACCCGGATGTGGAAAACTTCGTGCTCGACGAGATCGTCAAGCTGGTAGACGAGGCTCAGAATGACGTCATCATCCTCGTCGATGCCTGCGCCATACGACACGGCGTGAAGAACGAGGTCAAGGAGTTGTATGAGCGGACTGGCTACCCGGTATACGCTGCACCTATGGGCAAGACCGCCGTGGATGAGTCCTACGAACGCTACGGAGGGGTGAGTAGCATTGATACTGAAGAACTATCTATTTCTCATCGTGCACCGCAGATATACGTTGGCTCCATCTCCCACGACGCGATCAAGGAGAAGGTTGAGAACGCGAAGCTTATCCTTTCCATCGGGGCGCTCAAGAGCGACTTCAACACCGGTAACTTCACCTACCACATACCCGTCACACGGACAGTCGAGGTGCGTTATCTGTCTTCATTGTTCTTCGCGAGACGTCAATTGAAAGTCTCGTTCCATGAAGTTCCACTCTGATCACACGCGCGTGCAATTTGCGGGCTTCCCTGGTATCGGCATGAAGCGTCTCTTGCCGAAGCTCACCCAGCGCCTGCAACCCTTCAAGGAGGGCGCAGTCGGATTAGAGGTGGGGAAGTACATACCCGAAATCCCGAAGGAGGATACCGATGAGATCACACAAACTTACTTGTGGCCGCGCGTGGGCAAATTCTTCAAGTCGAACGATGTCATCGTAGCTGAGACTGGTGAGTGCTCTCTTGGGACAGTTGGAAGATGCACGTGCTGACGAGAGCTTGCTCAGGTACCTCAAGTTTCGGCATCCTTGACATACCGCTGCCGGCCGGCGCGACGTTCCTCAGCCAGATCCTGTGGGGCAGCATCGGGTGGACTGTTGGCAGCACCCTGGGTGCGGCATACGCCGCGCAGGACCGTGGCCTTGGTCGCACCATCCTCTTTATCGGCGACGGTAGCTTGTGAGTCTGTTCGTCTGATGATCATCAGGTGGAAGCTAAAACCTCTCGGTTGCCTGCCTAGGCAATTGACGGTGCAGGAGCTGTCCGTCATGATACACCGTGGCCTGAAGCCGATCATCTTCGTGCTCAACAACAGCGGGTACACGATCGAGCGATACCTGCACGGCATGGACCGCAAGTACAACGACATTAACAATTGGTGCGTCTGGCTCCATCTTTCTCTGCATCTGGTACACAACGGAATACTGACGTTCGCGTACACCTCTGTAGGAGATGGACGAAGCTGCTGGAGACGTTCGGCGGCGAAGAGGGCAAGACCGTCAAGTCGTACCAGGTCCGCACCAAGCAGGAGCTCTCCGACCTGCTAGACGACCAGACGTTCGACAGCGCGGAGGTCATCCAGCTCGTGGAGATGATCATGCCCCAGAAGGACGCGCCGCGCGCGCTCAAGGTCCAGGCGGAGCTCAGCGGGAAGTCGAACCGCTATGCCGCGGAGATCCTCACTGAGACCGTCAGGCTCAAGTAGAGGGATACGCGTGGCAGTCGGTGGGCTCGGCGGGTACGGGGAGATCGGGTTGGGGAAGTGAGGAAGCCAAGTTGCTCTGGGGGCGTGGGGGCCTCATGACGGAAAAGACGAAAATCGCTGTGATGCGCTGTTCCTCAAGTGTTATTGTACGTCGCAATCGGACTCAACTATGTATTCGTATGCATGCCTCTAGACAATTTCTGCAATCGTGATGTATGGAATGCATAGATCCCGAGTGTGCCAAATGGCTTACAATCACTCCCATCCTTGAAGGCAGACAATTTCCACTTGATCATCTAGTCTCAAACTCCTGCTATTAGGCCTGGGCAGCAAAGACGGGACATGCACCAAAACGATCTATAACAGGCTCCAATACGCAACCTTCAAGCTCTCCATTACAAGATAGTCACTAATACCAGCTCAATTGAAATTTCGGGAGCAAACCCGTCCACTGGCAACCAAGCCTCAAGCGTCAGGCCCGGACTCATTGTCAAACAGCTTCCGTCGTCGCATCTGATGTCATCTTATGCTCGAACGCCGACTCGCATTCCTCGATCGTGAGTCTCGGGAATCCGAGTCTGTGGGTAGGAGGATGCTCTAAAGAGCGTAACTGCGAGGCCACAGCAACACACCATGTAAGTGATCAGCCAGGTTCAGCAGAGGTGGTTCGAAGAACAGCTGAAAGCTCACAGCGCTGACCCCTAGTGTACCTGTCCGAGTCGTCGGCGAAGTGTCGGTCCCGCGATGACCGGGGACGGTGATTTGAAGATCGCTGAGGCCGAAGGTGCCCAGCTCGCGCGTCTCGTTCGCGAGCTTGGCCAACGATTTCCTGGAATTGAGCCTGTCGGGATGTTACCGGAAACTCGCATCAGCAGTGACTGCTCCCAGGAAGAACGTACACAGTGAGCATTGCGATTGAGTAGGCTGCAGAATGATGGGTTGACATATCCACAGCTGCAAGATACGCGACACCTACTCCGTGCGCCTGGGATGCCCATCCCGATCCAGAACAAGCTGTTTGGACTGGCAATTATCTGGGAAACAAGCCAATCAGTACGAGATACTGGGAACTGGGGAAGCAAGCAGGCGCAAACGTACGAAAATGAGAGTCAAAGCATTCGCAATGCTTAGAAGATGGCACGCGCGTCAGCAATAGCTTTTGGTAGATCTTGGCGCCTTGGGTGTGTTTGCATTACCTCGTTAAAACGCCTGCACATGCATATGGTTGTGAGATTTCTTTGCTCCTAGGACTATGGCTGCTTACATGTGTTTACGGTGTAGGTTATCAAAACGTCTAGCAGGGATTCCGTCCTACAGCAGCGATCATCAAAATTGGAAGGCGGCGGGGAAGGATTTCAAAGACTCGGCCATACTGTGTTGTCGTTCCCGTACGACTCTTATGGAGAATAACGACGAGGGCACCCGCTAGCATTGTATCCACTACCAGGGAAATTACGAGAAAGATGACATCGATCCACTGAGAGACGAAAGGCTGACTCGCATCATGGTCACCACGATGAATGAATGGCAAGGGAGCGTACCGCATAATGTTTCCATCTCACAAACGTGACTACTATGGTCCTGACAGGGGGCTGAGATGTCGAAATGTGTTGATACTCTTTCCACTTACTCTTGGACTGCGGCGGCTTAAATTGGATATCAGCTTTTTTGTTCCAACTCCCAGTACTCACTTTACTCACTGATGACCAAGCCTTAGGGTCATGATAAGGGCGTGTTTAACAATCGCACGGGACTCGTAGAGGATAGCGAATCCACCTAGTTCTGCCAGTAAAAGTGGTGCCTATGATCCGCGTCACAGTGAAGTGTTACTGTTCATTGAGTCAAGCAACTTACTAAGAACATGACGAGATATTTGTAGTAGGCTGGTACGACTGCAGGACCTCAGCCGGGGATATACCACGCCACGCAGACTTCCACTACTCACATCTAGATATCCGTAGACAATAGAACCTTAGTAAGAGGAGCGATAATCAACACATATACGAGATGAGATATCACGAAGGCTCAACTGACGACTGCACGATGATGATGATTATACCCTGCGATTTCCTTCAGTCGCAGGTCTTCGGCTCAAGATATAGCTGTACGTACATATGTGACGCCAAGGAGCTAAATAAGGTAGATTACGGCGGTCAGTTTGCGCTGCGCTAGCAGGAAGGGATGTGCTGACCCTGATTGACCTATGCCATAGGCTCGCAATGTGGGAGCAATAGCTGACTGACAAAAAAATGTGCTTACCATACTCCATACAACATAGCCTTAGGGTCGAAGTAGTACGAGGCAAGATAGTAGTAGCTATATCATTCCGAGTCAGCTAAGAGAGTGAGAGAAACTACATCACAACGAATGCGTACCAAGTATGACTAGCTTCGACCATGTGCATTGTGTCCAAGAGTCTAGTCGATTGGTCAACACATTGCTTTTGAGGAGGCTAATATGGCTGTAGCTTACAACAACACTGCTATCTGAAGCGTTGAACGCCATCAGCAGCTATCCCGGGACTAAAATAGGCGAGCCATACCGTGACTTTCAGTCGCCACGAATCCGTCGGGTATAGCCTGAAATACCGTAATGCTTGCTGAAGTGACATGCCATACATGCTATGCAACAGCCGCGTCAAGGCGAGTGGCAACGAGACATAGCGACTTCACATACACTAGACCAACAAATGTGCCAATCAACACTGAACCGAAGGTATCGTCAATCCGAGGATGTGCCGCCATCGTTGACGGTTGAAGGAACGTCCTGGCAGCCTGGAAGTCGGAGCATACCATGCAGGCCATGTGGCTGTACTTCCTAGAACATCAATAGAGTCCGAGTCGCGGTCCGGGAAGACAGCAACGCACAATGACAGACGTTACTCTTTCCTGCGAATTGGATCGGGAGGTCAAGCAGGCGATTGTCTCTCCCAACCGAGAGCGCACGGCCGCCTACAGCTCGTGCTCGAATTGCGTGTCTGGCTCGGCTCCGAGCGAACACAAGTGGAGGGGTTCGGTCGTCGAAGACCACGCAAGCCAAGGAGCGGTGAGAGGTGCGAATGATCCGTTCTGGGCGCGATCAAGCAAGGCCACAGATAGATGCGCCGAAGGAACGCAGGGCCGAGGTGGGAGAGTCACAGTGGGGTATATATTCAGACAGGGCGCCTGCATCCTAGGACCCCGTACAACCCGGTCCTCAATCCCGTCTTGAGAAATTACGACGCAAGGACGATGTCAGAACATAACCAATTGCGGATCCCCAGGGAGGATTAGTAGGATTCACAGCCTCCGGACGCGATAAAGCCGGGGAAAGGGGGACGTGAGGCGGCGCGGCTGAAGCCTTTTCAAGTATGGACGTAGCCTTCGTTCGCCCAGACCGACCGGCATTGCACCTACTAATTAATCACAAACCGCGCACTGCATGGTAAGACATACTATAGTCAATTTTACGGGCCGATATCATGGAGGTGAGCGTAGGGTGACAGTTTTACTCCATCACAAGTCAGTGGCAGAGACATGCTGTGAGGCGCATGATGCTACTGGTTTGTGGATGTGTGTGGCAGGATTGAGTGATCGATAGTCGATTGCTGGCTTGAGTGGGTGGGCAATGTTGTGAGATACACAGATAGCAAATAGCATATCATTGGCTCCTCGCTCATGCGCGCCCTCTTCAATCTGCTCAGCGCTGCCCATCTTGACGCAAGTCACAGGAAGTTCAGATGGTGGCATCTATGTGCGCATTTTGGGATGTAAACCTACGGAGCCGAGATATCAGGACATACCTTCTGTGTACTCGTATGGAGATCCTCCACGCTCGCCTGCAACGCAGCTGAAGCTAGTTTGTACTCCGCCAACAAGTCATACGCCGCCAGAGACGATGCAAGTGAGAATCCAAACAGAAAGCCAACAATCCTATAGCCTCCCTCGTGTCACCGGACGTCATCTCTCAGGAATACGTGGCCTTCAACGCATCCTCCGCGGAATGCACCAATACGCTTCTTAGCTGGGGGGACTGAGCCCCAGTTGGGGGACGCCTCCTCACGCACAGCCCGAGTGGCTGAGAGGGAGCGGTTAGCAATGCGCGGCCGTGTTGTCCTAGCCGGAGAGAAAGAGCGTGAGGCGGGCCTGGAGGATATGGTAGAGGACATAGGTGTGTTGCACTCGATAGGCCAGTCGCGATGTCCCGTGTGGACGCCACAAGCACACGCGCCTATGACCCGATCCGGAACGAGCGCTCTCAGTATGTGCTAGCGCTGTGATGACTTTGCCTCTGACACTAAGTATGTACACTGCATTCCCTGGTATGTATCTTCCTGCGTCTTCCGCATTGCAGACTCCTTACGTGCCGCCACCTAGACACTGTCTCTGCAGCAGGTCTGACAAGATCCCGTTCTGTTCAAGCTGAAGCTGTGATATTCGGTGTGCTCTCCACAGAAGGGAACGGGGAACTCTCGGAAGGGTTGTCAATCCTGCACGCCCTTACTGGCGCTCGTCTGCTCCGTGGACGTCGCCTCTAACACGATTGCAGCAGTGCAGCAGCACGAACCCAAGCGCACACACAAAACTCGGACATGAAGATGATGCCCGCCCGCCCGCCCATGCATCCAGATCCCAGTCCCTCGAACACTGCCAGCGCAGCCTCTGACCACACCATTCCCCAAGGGATATGGGATAGAATTACGTAGTTCACCGAAATCGAATATGAGGAGGCCGCAGTCCCGAGTCATTGCCTACTCCGCCGCGACAAAGGATATCTGCCTAGTTACCTCGTTAACAAAGTTTCGCAGGACGTCTTCCTTCCAGTTGTCCGCCGCCTGACCCGGGTCAGATCAGCAGCCACAAGTGTAGCCTGCACTGCACCTCTCACCTGGAGCTGAATCGAGAGCTTTCCTTGCATGGACCATGCATGTATACCCCTGCACACCAACGGGTCAGCTGAGCTTGCGAGTGCGCTATCTTCCATTCTAAGAGAATAACAGGTGTGGATGGCTGGCTACTCACGGCATAGGCCAAGTCAATCGACATGTGAGATGCATCTGTTCAACCCTGAACACTGGCACCTCCCCAGGCTTGACGTCCCTTGGCCACACAGGCGCGATATAATTCTCCACCCGGCCTACGTTCGTCACGTTCGTCGCAAACGGGCTCCGGCTGGGAGGCGAAGCCGTCTTCATGGGCGCAAGCCTGGCGAGCTCGGCCGCCAAATGTGGGAGACACGGGTTTGCGAGCCAGTCATCGTACTGCTCCTTCGCCTGCTTCATTGCGGCGAGCAGACGTGGTTTTCCCGTTAACTTGGCAAGGGGCGCGTAGTAGATCGCGAGAGGCGCATTGACCATGCAGGAGACTATGTGTCTCCGGCGATCGATGTTGGGCGGAAGGCGGTCGTTGATAGCGATACTGTGGTATTGATGGATTGAAGTCAGTATACGATACTCGAGGAGAGCGTAGAGGCGAGATCGGGAAGGCAACGTACAGGCCGCCGACATCGATGTGAGCGCCCTCGAGTTCGTTGTCTGGAATGGGGTTGAGCTCGAGCGTGGCAAGCGCGGTGGCAGCATCAATGAGCTCGGAGAATGTGAAACCCAGGGTCTTGAGAGCTTGGGCGATCTTCGCAGACTCTTGCGCGGTAAATGTTACCACGAATCGCTGCAATTTCCCGGGATTTCTCAGCTCAAGGGTATCGCAGGCGAGGCTGTGAGAAGGCTATATGGAATCGCGTTAGTAGAGCGGGTGAGCGGTGAGCACAACCGAGCAGCCTTGTAAGCCATACCTTGGGTTTTGCGAAGAAAGCCTGGAACTTCTCAAGCATAGCCGGCCCATGGACCTCCCAGTCTTTATGAGGACCGCCGGTCGCCGTGACCACGCCCGGTAGGAGATTCTTGTGCTCCGTGCCCCATGGGAGATCAGCAACATCAATCAGGCCCGGAGTAGACATATACTCTAGAAGTAGGGAGAGGACGTTGAGGCTCGGTTTCGCGTCCATGATAGCGTGCGAAGTGTGGAGGAAGAGGCAGAACGTGTTCAGGGTACCATCTGGACGCGTAACGAAGACACGAAGGTACTGCTCCGTTCCATCCGCAAGGGTGTAAGGAATCTTCTTCTCGACCAAAACCTGGAGGAATGACGCAGGGTCGATCGAGTCGGGAAGGTAGTAGACCATCTTGTCGGCCCAGCTGCGCACTTGTTCTACGTTCTCCACAGGAGCATATATCCAAGACCGAAGGTCAGGATCGTGAACGCCTGCCTCGAATGTGGCTCCTACAAGCGGGCACTCAAACCTTGTCGCCCGGTCAGATCAGTGCTCTATGCCAACCCTCGGGGCACTCACCGTAGCCTGCTTACAGCTTCCTTGACACGCGCCTCCAGCTCATCTTTCGGGATGGAGGTAGTAAACTGAACGCCTGAGGCAAACTGCGAGATGCTATGATGTACCTTCCCTCAGCGGACTCGGCAGGTGAGACTATAGTTAGCTTCTTCATTCTTACCCGTCCATCAGGAGCATAGTCTGATCACACCAATGTTCTGATGCAAGGAGCGGGCTGGGATGTTCAGGTGAGCTGAGAACATTCCACTTCCGACGAACTTGAAATCGATGGGACATACCGAGTGTATACTTCGGTTGCTTGTGGTGAAAGGATACGCTTCTCCCATTGTGGCTCAGCTTCAGACATATCGGGAGGTGGCAGGAATGACTATACGTCGATGAAGTTCGTGACTTTGGTTGGGATGATCTGAATCGCAAACTTCAAGGAAGCCGCTCAGAATACATACTACATAAAGCGTCTGTTTCGCTGCCGAAACGGGCACAAGCGGAGCCGTATTATGACTCCACAGCGAAAGGTGAAGGAGAACCTTGCGTAGACAACCCATCTGCTTACCCAACGTCTCGGGGTTGTACTGGCAGTGGATATGGACATCATGGAGGTGAAAAGGTTAGAAAGAATGCTGTGTGACATAACACCTTCAGAGTCGCATGAACACCATCGCGATAGGAACGACGCTAGACAGGCGCCTGTGATGGCCACCTCAGATTTAGACCAGTACTGTGACTCGTGAGGACCACCGAAACGCGCTTTCTCGGCTAGCTGTAGGCAGAAGACAAGTGCGCCAGTGGCTATGGTGCTTGGTTTCATGCGCATCACGAAAATGTGGGTTCATATGCTATATAACGAGAACGTAGGTCTCGTGGGGTGCACTATCTAGAAACGTGGAAACATAAGATACCACGGTACATCTAACTATATGTAGAACGTCAGCGGATAATTATACTCGTACAGTATTATGTAGGATCAAACTGAAGCCAAGAAACGAGACTCGAGATAAGCGGACCTGTACGTAGATGGACGATGCTGGGCGAATAGGCACATAGGGCCGAGTCATGGGGGGACATATGGGTATCGAGCGAGTCCAAACAAAAACGGGAACACAGATCCGGAGTATATGTAAAGGGATACAAGTCCATCGTATGAGGACGTCCACAGGGTATGTGGAAATGCGGCCAGGGATGCAAGTCTGGGTATACGGATGTAAATCCTGAGTGGATGCGATTGTATGCGTGTACGCGAGCGGGTCCCCAAACGGGAACACAGATTCGAGGGTATAGGGATACAAGTCCGTCGCATAGAAGTTGGATCCTAGGTACGACGAAATGTGTCCATGGGGTATGTGGAAATGCGGCCGAGAGAAGAACGCAGGCACCGAACCGGATGCATGGCTTTGTTGGGTACAAGGCAAGGGAAACCCAGAACCAAGAGGTGATGTGCGGCAAGTGGAGGCGTCGGGTAAGGGCGTCGATGACGGGCCAGCTGAGGAGAGCAGTCGTTGTCGACTGTCGACTACTCTCCTCACCTAGCAATGGCCACCGAACGGCCCTCAATAGGGGCCACAGACCAGCTGTCCTTGCCATCGAAGCTTCACTGGAGTAGGAGGCACCGCCCGAGCATGGCTGCGACCTGATCAGATCCGAACGCAGACAGGCGTCGTAGGAGGAAGCCCCCGGGTGTCGGCTACCCGGAGGTTCCAGGCGACGCAGGTCTTGCCATTCGATACCTGTCCCAGGTTGCGGCAGCACGTCGACATCGTCCGCGGGCGTCGAGGCTGGGATAGCCTACGGGTCTAATACGAGGGAGGGGCCGAGTAGACTGTTGATCAGGAGGACGTCTCCTCCATCTTCGAGGAATAGATTGATCAGTGAACGCGCGCGAGACGAAGGATAATCCGACAAACCTCAACAGTGCGATACTCTAGTGGGGTTGAGTAGACTGTTGGTCCGGAGGACGTCTCCTCCATCTGCGAGGACAACTGCGTCAGCGAACTCGCGCAAACCGAAGGATAATATACACCAACCTCAACAGTCTGGCACTCATGGGGCCGA
>NW_006766889.1:232654-248797 GCF_000275845.1 Dichomitus squalens LYAD-421 SS1
GACATCGTCCGCGGGCGTCGAGGCTGGGATAGCCTACGGGTCTAATACGAGGGAGGGGCCGAGTAGACTGTTGATCAGGAGGACGTCTCCTCCATCTTCGAGGAATAGATTGATCAGTGAACGCGCGCGAGACGAAGGATAATCCGACAAACCTCAACAGTGCGATACTCTAGTGGGGTTGAGTAGACTGTTGGTCCGGAGGACGTCTCCTCCATCTGCGAGGACAACTGCGTCAGCGAACTCGCGCAAACCGAAGGATAATATCACCAACCTCAACAGTCTGGCACTCATGGGGCCGACCTCACATCCCTCGTTCGCGACTCCTACAGGGACCCGCGTGAGCACTTGCCAAAGCGCATAGAACAGAAGACACTCACCAGTAGAACAACTATCACCTCCATTGGCAACAGGCCTCGATAAATGCGGTACTTAGGCGGAGGTCTCCAATCCGGATCGGGGGTATAGGTATTGAGCGGAACCAAACAGAGACGGAAAGACAGATCCGGCGTATGACGATACGAGTCCAGGGTGTAGGGATGTGAATTCGAGGTATGAGGGAATGCATCCGTGGGGTATATTGAGATGCGGTAAAATTGGTGTGCGCGGACGAGTCCAAGAAGAGGAAAGGCTGACCCAAGGGTATCAGGATACGAGTCCAGGGTATAGGAATGTGAATCCTGGGTATGAGGCAATTTATCTGTGCTTGAAGGTGAGGGAGATTCACTCTCATGCGCGAACCGTGGAGGCGGAGGGAGCCGACGCATGGAACAGGGGTTGGATCGCGAGGCGATGCGCAGCCAGCGATGCATACAGGCCGACAGGTGGAAGCGTCGGGTAAGAGCCCGTCCCTCACTTGCGCCGCGCAGCCTCGGGGTGGAGGAGAGCTCCAGCTGTTCGTGCAGGGTGTCAGAGCGGCGAAGACAGCGAGTCCTCTATCAAAGAGGGACTAGGCCTGGACGGCCGAAGTGGGAAGAAAGAGTCGGGTCGACGTGCCCCTCAGTAGGGGCTACCAGCGGACATCAGTCGTCTCCGACGCCGAGACTTGACCGGCGTATTGGGGAATGGCGTCAGAGGAAGCACGGCGATTTGCGAGAGCGAATACCGACTCTTCGCAGCCAGAGGCGATGCCGGAGTGAACGCCTCGCGATCCCGAGTCCTGTTCATACGAGGCGTCTGCGGGGGGACCGCCGGCTGGTTGACCAGAGTCCAGTAAAAGTGGGTCATAGGGTGCGCATAGACAAGGGGAGCGGGCAGAACCTCCTCCATCTGCTCCTCGAGCGGAGCGGGGATCACGTCCTCCATAGCATCCTCCAGCGGGGCCACAACGATATCCTCCATACACTCCTCGAGAGGAGCAGGCAAAATCTCCTCCATGGCCTCCTCGAGAGGAGCAGGCATGATATCCTCCATCGGGCCCTGTCCTTTCTTTAAACCAGTCTGGAGCTTCGACGACGCCGTGAACCCATCCTGTCGCCGAATCCGAAGTTGGGCCATCGCCTGAGAAATCGAGAGCGAAGGAGACTGCTGAGCGATAGTCCGGTGAGGAACCCGGTGCGGCCTGTACGCTGGAGGGGCGGCGCTGCCAGTGGACACAGCATTGCCCTTCCCATACTCTCCCCCAGCTGCCTTCACCGTCTCACGACCACACACGACCTTCTTGAACGCCTTCCGTGACTCCTCGAGATCCTATACAACACATCACATCACCGTCTGACCCGAGTCCCAACGTGCGGGCGGAAGGGTACACACCTTGACAATACCACCCTCTGCACGGATGGCCCGCATCCGCGTCTGACATCATCCCAACAGTAAGCAAGCATGGCCACGACGTATGCTGTATGGCGGACGTACGTGGTTGGCAGTCTCGGTGTCGTCCCTGGGTGGCTGACGGAACGAGGCGAAAGGGTGGAGGACACGAGGGATGGGCAGGTGAGGGACATGGATGGTGCGGGAGACGGAGAGGGACTTGAACAACTCGCGTAGACCGAACATGATGGAGGTGATGTATGTGTGCGTTGTGGATGTGTTGAGGTTGAGGTTGAAGTGGAGAGTGAGGATGTGGATATTGGCGAGCTTGCGACGATGGTGTGGAACGAAGATGATGGTAGTAGGTGAGGACGAGATGGCTGCGTACGAGGCGGTTTATATGCCATCCCGGAGAGGAGGAGGCTGGCAGACCGGGAGCGATCTCGGTCGCGTTGAGTCCGTCAACCTCCACCGGTGGTCAGCCTACCTTCACAGCGTCGATCGATCGCACACAGCTCGGCCGCCAAGACTCGTTGGCCGTGTACCAGCACAGAACGGGTCTGGTACAATCAATGGTTGTCGTTCGAGTCCAGGATTGGGGTGATAAATTGCTGCCAAACTCCGGATACTTTGTCACGCTCTCCGTCTTTTGCACGTCCACATGGGTATGCATCGTGAGTGCATGACAGCTCGAGGAATAGGCCGGTTGTCGACGTGTGTTCGTGAGCCCCAGCTATAACCCTTGCAGATATAGTGGGTGCACGCCACAGTCCATCTGTCCGTTCATGTCCTTCAGCAATCACACAAGTTCCCTTTGGAGAAAAAAGGCCAAAATTGACTGCTCTGTGGCATACACACGATTGCAACACAATGGGTAGAAGCGACGCCAAACAAAAGCGCCTGTGAAGACATAGTACACGATCAGTGATTGCTCTGAACATGTGAGCCCAAGCTGTCAAGTTATTTGAAGGAATCAGCAAAGAGGCTGACAAGCTACTCTCGACTAGACTTCGACACTAGGCCGCCAAGATATAGAAGTCTAGTCGAGAGTTGTCTGTCAGCCTCTTCATATCCAAAGCGTCCCAATACTAGAAGGGGGTGACCCTACGTGTATTGTATGTGCACGCTATTTCTCCTCGGGAAACCCGCGTACTACATCGGTTTGTGACGCGGATCGCAACCGCATCGAGAGTAGAACAAAGGAGCCCTACACCCATCAGGCAGGGACACACGATGCGTCACAAGCCATCTGGCACGGATAGTACCCCATTCTCCTGGCATGTCAGCTCTCATACTGCCGAAGCGTCCTTCGAGCACGACCTCCGGTCTCGGCGAACAAGCTCGGACATCTGCTCAAAAGACCAGACGCTTTCCTGGCCTCTTGTCAGCCTCTGTCTCTTCGAAACGTCCGGTCAACGACGAGACGTTCTGCGCGTCCAACAAATGCATACTTACCCATGCTGCTCGGACGAACCTTACGTAGTATACCATTCCGGGTCATGAGCGGTGGTCATGCTTCTGAGGTTTGATCATGTAAAGAGCACGGGTCATAGCACGTCAAGGGTCGAGCGCAAGGTACTTGGGTTGAGCTGCTGTCCAGCTCTCCCTATGAGGCCATCAGCGAGTATCGACGCCCATGAAGTTGTCGCATCATTGCGCTTGGCAAGATTAGGGTGTAGTCCTCCTGTATAGCCAAATAGGACCGGAAAGCGATGTGTTTGGTCATTGAAGGAAGTCGACTGCGCACCTGTCGATTTGCCGCGGACAGTATGCACAGCAGTGTGAAGTCAAGCTCATCTGTATCGAGATTGTGCCGTGGCGTGATGCACGACACCGGACGAGGGCCATCCGCACTGGGAACTTGGCAGCCCTTCCAGTGTTTCCGGGTTTGGATTTGAGCCCTTGGGTGGTCCTGCGCGTCCTGCGCGTCGCCATGCATGGGGAGAAGCTTCCCTTTGAGTCCCGCGTATACGCCATGCCATTGTGTGACTCACCGGATACGACAAAGCCCTTCTTTTGACACGTTGCGGTCTGGGAAGTCCACACTATCCTATTCCAAGCCTTCTTGCCCTGCTATGCTGTTGCTGTATTCTTGCGGCTATGCTCCGCGGTTGCGCCGGACAGGCATAGAGGTGTATTCGTCTTTCCAAAGAAGCTCTTTCTGTCGAAGATCATACTGTATAGCCCGCTGAATGTTAGCGGCTGTCGACGACGGTATGCGGATAGATCGGCAGATCAAAGCAAGTATGGCAACTTCGAGCATCTGGACGGTTATCAGATTAGATGACGAGGGAAGAAAGAGTAAGCAACGACGGGGGACAGGTTTCGGCGGCAACGCTTGCGTGCTCTCCTCGTTTTCTGACAGTGTCCCTTGTCCGCCCCAGTCCTGCTTTTTCGCGGATCATCGGTGCCTCCTGGGGGGGGGTGTCTTTAACTTATACATAAGCCCCCGCCCACGTTCCCCTCCTTTTCGACAATCCCTCTTCCTCCTGGGGTACACGTCTTTCCCCTTAGTCGTTTGCTTCTGTGCACGCCACCATGTCCTCCAACAAGGTTCCGACCGCGGGCGTCGACCTCTCTCAGCCCATCGCGACCGTCCTCCGGGAGGGCACCCGCGAAGCCCACCAACGCGCCGAGCACTCCCAGGGCGCACAATCGCTCACGCGCGGCGAGCTCGACCGGGAGGAGTACGCCCGCTTCCTCATGCTGCTCTGGCACGTCTACGAGTGAGTACCAGTCCCCCGTTCGTCCCGAGCGATCTCGCCGCCCTCGCCCACGCTCACACGGCGTCCCCCTCTCCCCTCCCCCACAGCGCATTCGAGCGCGCCCTCGAGCAGCACGCCACGCACCCCGTCCTCGCCCCGACGCACAACCCGGGCCTCTTCGCGCGCTCCGCGAACCTCGCCGCGGACATCAGCTACATCCTCCAGGTGCCCGAGCCGTCCTGGCAGGCGCACCCCGTCCACGCCGCGCTCGTGCAGGCGCCGCCGCCCGCGCTCGCACGGTACGTCGGGCGCATCGAGGAGCTCGCGGCGGGCCCGGACCCGGCCAGGCTCCTCGCGCACGCGTACGTCCGCTACCTGGGCGACCTCTCGGGCGGGCAGTTCATCCGGCGGCGCATCGCCAAGGCGTACGGGCTCGAAGGGGGCGTCGGGGGCGTCAGCTTCTACGAGTTCCGGACGCTGACGGGGTCTTTGGAGAGCGCGAACGCGGGGGAGATGAAGCGGATCAAGGAATGGTACCGCGACGGGATGAACGAGGGCGTTGGGGACAACGCGGAGCTGAAGGGTGAGTGGCGTCGTGTGGGAGCGTCCGGGGTGGTGGTGCTCACGTACCGGTTGCTTCCCAGCCGCGATCCTGGAGGAGGCGAACCTCGCGTTTGAGTTCAATACTGGGCTGTTTGACGAGCTCAAGCCGCCGTCTAGGCCGTCCACCATCGCGACTACCGCTACGGTAGACGTCGTCCCGACTCCCCTCCACTCACCTGTCGACTCCTCGTCTCCGCCCTCGACGCCGTTCGTAGAAGACATGGGAGACTCCCCCGAGCTTGCTGCCATCAAAGCGCGGGGCGGCTCGAAGACGGTCTTCGAAGCGACCGAGGGACCGACGTCGTCAGTGACGTTCGCTGCGACGTCCGTCATCGCCTTTATCGTGGCCTTCTCGATCGCGCACTTCACGCTCGTCGTCGGTGGCTTCACAGGCTCGAAGGGGTACGCCAAGCTCGAGATATTCACGCAGTGGCTGGACAACTTCTTCGGCTCCGGCTCGAGTCCTGCTCAGACGTGACGACCGTTGCCGCTACTGCTAGGCCTCACATTTTACATGCGGATATTCCATACACATCCATCACGGTTGCTTCAGCGTCGCATACGGTCTCTGCTCGGATAGATGCTTCGCTCTAGATCTGCTTATTGGTTTCTGCAGACTCTTACTGTACCACACCTCACCTGTACCAATACTTTCAATCACCTAACTGCTTTCGGCGTCCCTTTCCCACTCATTGCATGTTCACTGAGCCCTCGCGGCAGACTGTGCTTATTCAAGGTGTATGCGCCACGGACGCCGCAAGAACATAAAGATAAACACGTCAAGTCCTCAGAGGGGCCGCGCATGTCTCCAGCTCAAGGTTTGACCTCCTCCCCCTTCCAATCCCAGATCCTCCCTCTCTGGTCCTCGCGCAGCCCCTCCACGACCTCCGCGAGCCGCGCAGCCGCGTACTCGGGCGCGAAGAGCTTCTCGGGGCTCACGCCCTTCCAGAAGTCCCTGCTCAGATCCGTCTTGACCGTCCCCGGGTGCAGGCCCACGGCGACCGCGGGCAGCCTCCGCGCCTGGAGGTGCAGGTCGAACGTGCGGACGACCTGGTTCAGCGCCGCCTTGGACGCGCGGTACGAGTACCAGCCCCCGAGGCGATTGTCGGAGATCGAGCCCACGCGCGCGGAGACGTGCGCCCACTTCGCGACGAGCGGGCGCTGCTGCTCTGCTGCGCCCGCGGGCGCGGAGGTGGAGGTGGAGGTCTGTAGCGCGCGCGCGGCGGGCGGGAGGAAGCGCGAGAAGTGCTTGATGGCGAGGAGGTGCGAGACGACGTTCAGGCGGAAGGTCGCGAGCACGTCGTCGAGCACGAGGTCCGCGGGCTGGCGCTCGGGGTGGAGCACGCCCGCGAGGAAGACGGCGACGCGGAGGAAGGACGGCTCGGCGGAGGACCCGGAGAGCTGCGCGAGCGCGCGGGCGAGCGCGTCCGCCGCGGCCGCGACGCTGTCTTCGGAGGCGAGGTCGAGCGGGAGGAGGTGGAGGCGCGCGGGGTCGACGGAGGGGAGCGGGTGGAGGATGTGCGCGCGGACGGAGTCTGCGGTCCGCGGGCGGTCGGTCGCAGGCGGAGAAGGGCGGTAGGTGGCGAAGACGGGGAGGGAGGTGGTGCGGAGGTAGTGGCGGGCGAGGGCGAGGGACAGGCCGCGCGTCGCGGGTGCGATGAGGATGAACGGGGGCATTTCTGGGAGCTCGAATGTAGAGCCGGGCTCAGAGAAAGGTGTATATGTACATGAACGTTTTGGAGGTCTGGCTCAGTCCCTTTGAAGCACCCACCGATGCGGCCCCAATCTCACCGTCAGCCCATCTCGGCAGCAGCCGATCCGCTGCTCAGCAGCGTGTGATACAAGCCCGCATCGTTTGCGAACACTGAGCGTGCAGTAGACAAGCTTGGAATTGAGATGGGATGTAACGGTTCGTACGTACTTACTTTCCGTCGGCGTTAAATATGACGATCGCAAACGCCGCGGGGTTGGCTCTGGGCGCTCACCGACACACGCTCCGGCGGCTCCGCCCCTCACGACTTTGTCCTCGTCAAATACTGCCACCAGCCCTTGACGGTGTCCCATGACACCCTCCGACTGCTGTCTCCCTACCCCACGCGAAGCACAGATGTTCCCGTGACGACTGTCAGATTCTCAGAAATCAGAAGGAGGATCTGCCACGAAGAACTTCGCGCGAACCTGCATACGCTTTCGTTCTACGTATGGCTTTGGACCTCCTACCTTCCGGAAGCCTTCCTTTTCTGCGTGACATAGGTGCAACAGACTTCATCTCGAGGAGCGCACCGATCCATGCCAGACGGCGCGCCGCAGAGACAATTCTATGTGATGGACTTCCCTACTCCAAGTACACGCTCAGACATCATGTCGTCCGGGTCGCTTCCTGCTGATGAAGAGTCACAGGAAGCTTGTTGGACATACGTCGTGTGTCAATTCCCTAGCGTTCTCCAACGACGGTCGGTGGCTCGCGAGTGCAGGGGACGGTGAAGTGTCTTGTGATGGCGTATGAACCGCACATGCTCATGTCGCAACATTCGGTTGCAGATCCGTACGTGCAGATATGGGACTTCCACCAAGAACAGCTGTCCAAGCCGGCGTTGAGCTTCTTAGGACCAAGGGTAAGCGAGACAGGATTGCAGCGGACGGTGATGCTCAAGCTGAGCGTCGTGCTTATCATGTTCCAGTCTAATGTCTTCACGCTCGCCTTCTCGGCCTCGGCACGATTTGTCTACTCGTGAGCGGTCAATACCTGTGTCGAACTGTCTCGCTTATGGCTCTACCAGTGGGGACACAAGCAACATCCTACATCAGTACGATATTTCCAGCCTGCACGACCCCGTAGCGCGTGTAGAGGCCGGTTCCCAGGCCGGATCTCCGAGCTGGAGCAACGCCCAGCACGACGTGAGCCTTCTTTGGCTTTGGAATCGCACAAAGGCCGGCAAGTATCGCTGACCCGACGCAGGACAGCATCCGCTCGATATCGTGCCACCCCGAGCAGGACAATCTGTTTCTCAGCGCAGCGTGAGTGCGTCCTTCTCGCGACGAGCAGGGGCGCATCATGACCATCCCTCGATCTGCAGCGAAGACGGCCGCATCGTCCTACACGATATGCGCGGTGACTCGCGGTACACGCGGACGCAGCGGATCCTGCAGCACCGCACGGAGCTGACGTGCGTGCAGTACCATCCGACGATGCCGGACCTCTTCGCGACTAGCGATAATCATGGGCAAGTGTGCCTGCGCGACGTTCGCATGGCGTTCGGGCCTCTGTCTCAGCGCCGGGACGAGGGCGTCGTGCACAAAGTAAGGCTTCCGCGGTCGTGCATGCGCCGGGCAGGGCACCTCATCGTTCAGCAGTATGTGACAACGGTGGCCAAACAAGGTGTCGCGAACATGGCACGGCCAGAGGCGAGCAGCATCACGTTTGACCGCGAAGGTCAGTAGATATGTATACTTTCGGCGCAGGTAGAGCCTCGTCAACATCTCGCGTTTCAGGACGCAGACTGGCTGTCACGACGCTGGTGAGTGTCCAGACGTGGGGCTACATCTGGCGCTGCAGATGTTGACGGCCGCCTAGCATCATCTGCCGACGTTATACGCTTTGAACGACCCGTACCCTATTGCGCTCTTCAGCGGGCGTCGCTACCCGAATGGTGCCGTGGTGAATCCCTCGGAAAACACGTACACGAACAGTTGCACGATCAAGGTGGGCATGTCTGAGGTGTCCGTGTTGGGAAACTCACGCTGACTGCGCTGGACCCAGCACGGAAGTTTCGGGACATTGGGCTCTGATAGAGACATGTACTACACCGCAGGCTCGGACGACTTCCGGGCTTACGTATGGAAGATACCGGAGGAGGCCGCTCTCCTTGAGA
Organism: Dichomitus squalens LYAD-421 SS1; assembly: GCF_000275845.1. NCBI lineage: Eukaryota > Fungi > Basidiomycota > Agaricomycetes > Polyporales > Polyporaceae > Dichomitus > Dichomitus squalens. The sequence continues at coordinate 241,581 of NW_006766889.1, forward strand.
GCCGGAACGTCGTTGAGTATTCGGATTGGACCGAGAACAGAAGGCCTGGGGAGCTAGGTGCGTGGGATCGAGCTGTTGTCCGCGCTCAAGTGTCCGTGGCTACATGCTCGGTTGTCCCGACTAGGATATTCGGCCACTGCACTCGGGCCAAGATACGTCCCGCAAGAGATTTCTACACCCCTGGCACGCTTGACTGGTCAGCATCACATCGATGGCTGTGTTCAGACGCGCTCTGAACATGAACGCAGGACATGACTCGATCGTCAACACGGCGTTGTGCCACCCTCACCATCCCTACATCCTCACAGCAGGGATAGAGCGCTTCATCCGCCTTCACAGCCCGACGGAAGCGTCGCCCTGCACGGAGCCTATGCTGCCGACACCCAAGACGGTCCGGACCGTGTCTTTCTCCAATCCGAGCTCCCGGGAGTTGTTCCTCAGAGCGGTGGGCATGGTGGACGACCCGGACGTGGAAGAGGACGACGACGACAGCCAGTCCATCGCGCTCTTTGATCAGTGAGTAGCGCTGTTCTGTCGTGGGCCACACCGAGGGGTGTGTGTCAGGTATGTGCTGACGAGTCTGCTAGGATACTGCGCATGGAGGGTAACGGGGACGTGTTCACGGTTCGGCGTCGGGACGGGCACCGTGATGGTGGGGATAGCAGCGACGAGGACATGGACGGGGGGTCGGACTCAGACGCGGAGATGTCTTTGTATCAGTAATTCGATCGCATCAATTAGCTTCAACACATTTGACGTGGTCGTCACCGCGGGACACTTCCCGTATTACCGGAGGCGGCAGGAGGTGACGAAATCTCCAGCATTCGTCGCCTTGCTTGCGCCTCCCTTGCTTTCTCACTAAAGTACGTTGATTGCGTGGTGTTTGGTGACGTCCCATTTGAGAGCTACATAGCAGCCTGACAACAGTATATTGTACATCGAATTTGCGCTGCGGGTGCCGTGATCGTATAGAGTCCTCCAACATGACAGCGCAGTATATCCATCCATAATGGTGGTGTTCTTTGTTCAGTCGTATGGGCATCCATCTTCTCGCCCTCACTCGCTGCTTCACGATCCGCTCCCCGAGATCGAACTCTTGAACGCGTCCGTTTCTTGCCCTTGGTTGATCTTGACGATGTGCGTCGCCAATGCTGTGCGCCCGCCGCCCTGTTTGCGTTTGTACAGATAGTGCTGCCCGTACTGGAGTGCCAGACGGCGCTCTGTGAGCGAGGCGTTCGCCCCGATCCACACATAGATCGCGGGATTGGTGGGGTTCGAACTGTCATCCAGGACGAACGCGTCGTCAGGCGAGAGGGACGACTCAGTAGGCGGGGAGACGGGCTCAAACGCGAGCTGGCCGGTAGAATCCGAAAGACGGAAGAGGGCCTTCTCAGTGGCGAAGGCAACGACCTGAGGGGGACCGACGGCTTCCAGGCCGAGCTCGGAGAGGAAGAGACCTGCGCCTTGGCCATGTTCGTCTGTCCCCCAGTGGTTGAGCTATCCTCAGCACAACACCAGAAGACAAGGACATAGCGTACCGTAGACGGTGGATTCGCACTGGCTCTGGCGCTCGTTGACGAGCGACTGCACGAACTCCGCCGCCTTGAACTTGACCTTGCCGGGAGCGGCCCGCGTGTTGAACTGCCACACATTATGGCCCATGTCCAGCACGTACACGCCGCCTTCCAGGATGCTCGCGCCCTCTGTGGGTACCTCGCGGACTTGCAGATGCCCGGTGGCCTTGCCCGGCACCTGGGCGGAGGAAATGAGGTAGAGGCGGCGGGAGTTGTCCGGAGGGGGCTCGGTGACGTGGTGGAAGCCGGACGCGACGCCGCCATGGAGTGAGACGAACTTGGGGAAGTAGGAAAGGAAGCGGGAAGATTCGTACCCTTGGATCTCGCGGTACTGGACAGGCTTGCCACCGAGGTCTGCCGGGGTTCCAGGTCAGAAGCGCGATTGTGGGTGGCGACGCACAGTAGCTCACGCACGATCGTCGAGCTCGACAGTCTTGTAAGCAGCCGTTCCGGCTTCGTCTTGGGAAGTCTCGTCTCCTAACCAGAAGTGCAGATCGTAAGAGAGCTCTTCATTGTCGGGATCCTTCTTGTACGTCTGACAAACATTGAGGCCCAATATCTTCATTGACATGACGGAAAGCGTACGTGTAAGACGATATAGGAGTCTCCGTCGTAGAAGTGGCCGTAGTGCGACTTGGGCCACTCCTTCACGTGGAACTGCTCGATCCGCCAAATTTGCGTCTCAGGCTCTTTCCCAGAGGCTTGCCAAGCGGCCTCTTTGTCGCCCGCGTGTTCTCTGACATGTTTCTCAAGCTATGATAAATAGATCGCCCGGTGTAAGTAGATGATGAGAGCAAAGGGGGACGCGCCGCACATCGGATCCCAACAACGCGATGTTCGAGTCTTCAATATTGTACTGCGTGGGGCGTGTTAGATGGGCCATCTTTCAAGGGTGTGGTGCGGGATGGTATCGCTGTAAGAAAATTAGTGAAGGAACTGGGGCGCCGCCGCGGTATCCGGATGTACTGCTTGTCGTGATGGTCGTCCATTCGAAGCTACTTTAGATTAGATGAAGGAGAACCCTTATCTAATCTCTGCTATGACTGCCCTAGTGTACAGGGCAGAATAGTTTCGGCCTCCGGCAAATGGCAGAATGGCAAAACGGCTATTGCCAGGGCCGGCAAATACTGGCAGATTGGCACGCGCTACTGGGGAGCCTCGGGCGAGGAAAAGTGGGTAGAGTAAGCCAAAGAGGCCACTGAGTATCATCCTGGGCTCTTAAGTTAAGATCAGGACCTGAATCATACGTATATGATGTTGTTCGTACACTCGCCGCATCAGAGTACAGTAACAGGAGCGACTTCACATTAGCCGAGAATTCCGGCCGATCGGTCAAGCACTGGGATAGCCTCCAAAGCCTAGCCGCCCCATGTGGAGCCTCCCAGATACTCATTCATGGTACAATTTTCTAGGAGGAGACCCTCTCTCTCGCGTTGTGTGGAAGGACACTGCAGCTAGTCCGTCTCTGGTCGATCGGCGACGGTCCCATATACAGCAAGCGCCCAACAAGCGCCCAGTATCTGCCACCAACTGGCGGTCTCGGTGGCCGGCAAAATGGCATTTGCCGCCTGGCAATTGCCTCTGGCAGAATGGCAGGGTTCTGCCAAGAACACTAGACTGCCCACCCTGCCGATTGCGTCAAGTGTCGCACGCAGCCAAGAGATTCGACGCTCGCTCAGCACCATGCTGTCCTATTCTTGGCCGGCCGACCTCTTTCCCCTCGCCCCCCACACCCTTCCATAGGGCGACTGCATAATCTCCGTCATTGAGATGGCATTTGGCACAGTCAAGCTCAACGATGGCCATGAGGTGATCATCTTGGGGGCGCCAGAAACGTCGTGGCAGACGCTGACAGAGGATTGGCGCGGTATCGCGCCTACATAGATGCCGGCAATTGCGTTCGGAACGGGTTCCAAGTGGAAGGGACAGGTGCGCCTGTCACTGTGCAATGAGACCGGAGCGTCTGCTGAGACGCTACTGCTGCGTCGGCTTTCTTTCAGGACGTAACCGACTACGTTATCCAGGCCATAGAGACCGGCTTCTCCCACATCGACTCCGCGCAATGTACGTTCAGCGCCCTGCATCTCGACACGCTTGTTCATGCTTGCAATGTAGGGTACGGGACCGAGGACAGCGTAGGCCGTGCCATTCGCGAGAGCGCGTTGAACCGGAGCGACCTGTACATCACGACCAAGTGGTCTGGTCGCACCGACATACCTGAGGCGATCAACAACAGTCTCGTGCAAGTACGCGCTCTCACAACGGTCCCCGTGTGCACCGTCTTGCGGTACTCAACCGCATTCCCAGATTGGTGTGAAGCAAGTTGATCTCTACCTCATCCACAACCCGAGCTTCGTGACGGACCTAGAACATGACTGGAAGGAGTTCGAGAAGATCAAGGAGACCGGTCTGGCAAAGTACGCGTCAGTTCCACATCGTCACGCCACTGTAATCTGATACAAGGCACAAATGCAGGAGCATAGGCGTCAGCAACTTCAACCTTGAGACTCTTCAGAAGCTCGTGAAGATCGCAAAAGTCAAGCCTGCGGTCAACCAGGTAGGCGATCGTCCGTTAAGGGTCTGGGCGCATGCCCTTACGAGTCCCCCCAGATCCTCTTCCACCCGTACAACTATGCCGAGAACAAGGAGCTGCTTGAGTACAGCGCGAAACACGGTATCATCACCGAAGCTTACAGCAGTCTCTTGTGAGCCGACACTTGCTTCATGAGCGTTCGTGCCTTGCCATAGATCTCTCATCGGACTCTAGCCCCATCACGAGGTACCCTGGCGGTCCAGTAGACGCTCCTGTCGCAGCAGCCGCAAAGCGTCTTAACGCCACGCCCACTCAAGTTCTTCTGTTGTGGGTCAGGAGCAAAGGTGTCTCAATTGTCACGACTAGCTCGAGCAAGGAGCATCTGCAGGAGTATCTCGCCGTCGCTGATCTTCGTGAGTTCCGCCTCCGCGTCTAGCGTTACAGTACAAGACGCCCTGATACTTCATTAGCCGCACTCACGGACGAGGAGATCGCTGCGATTGACGAGGCCGGTGCGAAGGGTCCCCCCAGCGAGACCCTCACCCATCTCCGCAGGAAGAAGTACATCAATCTCGCATGTTCACTTTTTGCCATCGGTCTCTTTTTATGGGTTCAGTACCGGGGTTAGGCCACAGTGTATCAGAAGTGTGAGCCTCGTAGCCGCTGAGAGATCTGCCTCCCCGTATTGTTGACCGGTTCTACTGGCACCGGATTGGACTGATATGATTGGATGTCCCACCTGTTGAATCGAGCGTTGGGAGGTCTCCAGGCAGTCGAATGAAAGCATCAATGGGCGTGTGCTCGGTGCACGAGGATCGAATATACAACTAGAGGAAAATGTATATGTGCTGATCAACGAACATCTTTCTCAGCTGCCTACAGCCGTTTTCATGACTGGTGCAACTCTTCGGCATAGCTATGTAGCCAAGATTGCGCATTTCGGTGGAATGATCAGTCACGGTCGTCTAATATGATCAGAACACAGTGGCCATCAGAGGCGCTTGTCTGGCGTTGTTTCTAGCCATCATGTTCCGATCGTGTTTGTGCGACTCTGAAGGTGGTATGCCACATAGCATTCGATTCTTCTGACTTTCGTTTTTCTCAAAGGGAACCTGTGCGATCGCTGAATGGGCCTGAGCAGACTGATTGATTTTGGCCAGCATCCCTTCATTGGTTATTATAGGTAGGGCTCGCAAATGCAAACGCACATCGACAACCGGCCTATTCCTCAAGCTGCGATGCACGCGTGTATCTCTCATCCATGCCCATGTGAACGTGAAAACTCAAGTGGAGCGAGACCGAGTATCTGGAGGCTGGCAGAAATCGGTCAGCCCGATCTCCGAACCACACGACATCGACGGACTCGAATATTGACAACCACCGGCTCTACGAAGCCTATCCTGTGCTGGTACACGGCCGAAGAGCCTTGTCGGCCGACAGGTGGCTGCAATTGATCGACATTGTGAAGGTGAGTAGAACATCGGTGGAGGTTGACAGACTCGACGTGACCGAGATCGCTGCCGGTCTGCCAGCCTCTGCTTCTTCCCCCTGTGGACGTGGGCGTGCAGATTAACGGAGAGCAGGACAAAGTATTCGGAGGCTGGCAGAAACTCATCAGCCCAATCTCCTGGACTCGAACATGAACAATCGGTTATACGAGACCCATTCTGTGCCGATACACGACCAACGAGCCTTGGCGGCCGAGCTGTGTGCGATCGATCGACGCTGTGAAGGTAAGCTGAACACCGGTGGAGGCTGACATTCTCAACGTGACCGAGATCGCTCCCGGTCTGCCAGCCTCCTCTCCGGGATGGCATATAAACCGCCTGATACGCAGCCATCTCGTCCTCACCTACTACCATCATCTTCGTTCCACACCTTCGTCGCAAGCTCGCCGATATCCACATCCTCACTCTCCACTTCAACCTCAACCTCAACACATCCACAACGCACACATACATCACCCCCATCATGTTCGGTCTACGCGAGTTGTTCAAGTCCCTCTCCATCTCCCGCACCATCCATGTCCCTCACCTGCCCATCCCTCGTGTCCTCCACCCTTTCGCCTCGTTCCGTCAGCCACCCAGGGACAACGCCGAGACTATCAACCACGTACGTTCGCTATACAGCATACGTCGTGGCCATGCTTGCTTACTGTTGGGATGATGTCAGACGCGGATGCGGGCCATCCGTGCAGAGGGTGGTATTGTCAAGGTGTGTACCTTTCTGTCGCACGCTGGGACTCGGGTCAGACGGTGATGTGATGTGTTGTACAGGATCTCGAGGAGTCGCGGAAGGCGTTCAAGAAGGTCGTGTGTGGTCGTGAGACGGTGAAGGCAGCTGGGGGAGAGTATGGGAAGGGCAATGCTGTGTCCACTGGCAGCGCCGCTCCATCGTACAGGCCGCACCGGGTTCCTCACCGGACTATCGCTCAGCAGTCTCCTTCGCTCTCGATTTCTCAGGCGATGGCCCAACTTCGGATTCGGCGACAGGATGAGTTCACGGCGTCGTCGAAGCTCCAGACTGGTTTAAACAACGGACAGGGCCCGATGGAGGATATCATGCCTGCTCCTCTCGAGGAGGCCATGGAGGAGATTTTGCCTGCTCCTCTCGAGGAGTGTATGGAGGATATCGTTGTGGCCCCGCTCGAGGATGCTATGGAGGACGTGATCCCCGCTCCGCTCGAGGAGCAGATGGAGGAGGTTCTGCCCGCTCCCCTTGTCTATGCGCACCCTATGACCCACTTTTACTGGACTCTGGTCAACCAGCCGGCGGTCCCCCCGCAGACGCCTCGTATGAACAGGACTCGGGATCGCGAGGCGTTCACTCCGGCATCGCCTCTGGCTGCGAAGAGTCGGTATTCGCTCTCGCAAATCGCCGTGCTTCCTCTGACGCCATTCCCCGATACGCCGGTCAAGTCTCGGCGTCGGAGACGACTGATGTCCGCTGGTAGCCCCTACTGAGGGGCACGTCGACCCGACTCTTTCTTCCCACTTCGGCCGTCCAGGCCTAGTCCCTCTTTGATAGAGGACTCGCTGTCTTCGCCGCTCTGAAATCCTCGCACGAACAGCTGTAGCTCTCCTCCACCCGAGGCTGTGCGGCGCAAGTGA
>NW_006766889.1:249031-262804 GCF_000275845.1 Dichomitus squalens LYAD-421 SS1
TCGAGGAGCAGATGGAGGAGGTTCTGCCCGCTCCCCTTGTCTATGCGCACCCTATGACCCACTTTTACTGGACTCTGGTCAACCAGCCGGCGGTCCCCCGCAGACGCCTCGTATGAACAGGACTCGGGATCGCGAGGCGTTCACTCCGGCATCGCCTCTGGCTGCGAAGAGTCGGTATTCGCTCTCGCAAATCGCCGTGCTTCCTCTGACGCCATTCCCCGATACGCCGGTCAAGTCTCGGCGTCGGAGACGACTGATGTCCGCTGGTAGCCCCTACTGAGGGGCACGTCGACCCGACTCTTTCTTCCCACTTCGGCCGTCCAGGCCTAGTCCCTCTTTGATAGAGGACTCGCTGTCTTCGCCGCTCTGAAATCCTGCACGAACAGCTGTAGCTCTCCTCCACCCCGAGGCTGTGCGGCGCAAGTGAGGGACGGGCTCTTACCCGACGCTTCCACCTGTCGGCCTGTATCCATCGCTAGCTGCGCATCGCCTCGCGATCCAACCCCTGTTCCATGCGTCTGCTCCCTCCGCCTCCACGGTTCGCGCATGAGAGTGAATCTCCCTCACCTTCAAGCACAGATAAATTGCCTCATACCCAGGATTCACATTCCTATACCCTTGACTCGTATCTTGATACCCTTGGGTCAGCCTTTCCTCTTCTTGGACTCGCCCGCGCACACCAATTTGGCCGCATCTCAATGTCCTCCACGGATGCGTTCCCTCATACCTCGAATTCACATCCCTACACCCTGGACTTGTATCGTCATACGCCGGGTCTGTCGTTCCGTCTCTGTTTGGTTCCGCTCAATACCTATACCCCCGATCCGGATTGGAGACCTCCGCCCAAGTACCGCGCTTTTCGAGGCCTGTTGCTGGTGGAGGTGATGATTGTTCTACTGGTGAGTGTCTTCTGTTCTATGCGCTTTGGGAGGTGCTCATGCGGAGTCCTGTAGGAGTCGCCAACGAGGGATGTGAGGTCTGTCCCACTAGAGTGCCAGACTGTTGAGGTTCGTCGAACGATTCTTCTGTTCGTGCGTGTTCGCTGACGCAGTCGTCCTCGCAGATGGAGGAGACGTCCTCTGGACCAACAGTTCACTCAGCCCCACTAGAGTATTGCACTGTTGAGGTTCGTCGGATTATCCTTCGCCTCGCGCGCGTTCACTGATGAATATATTCTCGAAGATGGAGGAGACGTCCTCCTGATCAACAGTCTACTCAGCCCCTCCCTCGTATTAGACCCTTAGGCCGTCCCAGCCCCGATGCCCGCCGACGATGTCGACGTGCTACCGCAACTTGGGACAGGCATCGAACGACAAGACCTGCATCCCCTGGAACCTCCGGGCAGCCGACGCCCGGGGGCTTCCTCCTACGACGCCTGTCTGCTTTCGTACCTGAGCCCGCTCGGGCGGTGCTTCCTACGCCGGTGAAGCCTTCGTGGCAAGGATAGCTGGTCAGTGGCTCCTTCTGAGGGCCGGTCGGTGGCGATCGCTAGCTGTCAACAGTCGACAACGACTGCTCTCCTCAGCTGGCCCGTCATCGACGCCCTTACCCGATGCCTCCACTTGCCGCACATCACCTCTTGGTTCTGCGTCTCCCTGTGCCCTGTGCCTGGTTCTGTCTACCGTCTCGTCTCACCCCGCATATACGGATCTCGTTTGTGAGTGGTTCCCGTTGCCTGTTACATGTACGAAGTCCTGCATGATGTCTCGGTCTGCGTCCTTCCATCGGCCACATTTCCACATACCCCATGGATACATTCGTCATACCTAGGATCCAACTCCAATATCCAGGATTCAACTCCTGTGGCCCGGATTTGTCTCCCTATACCCTTGGATATGTGTTCCCGTTCTTGAACCCGCTCGCGTACACGGATACAGTCGCATCATACCCAGCATCCGTACACCCAGACTTGCATCCCTGGCCACATTTCCACATACCCCATGGATACATTTCCTGATACCCAGGATCCACATCATCATACCCTGGACTTGTGTCCCTTTACATATACCCTGGATCTGTGTTGCCGTTTCTGTTTGGACTCGCTCGATACCTATATGTCCCCCATTCCGGCCCTATGTGCCTATTCCCCAGCATCGTCCATCTACGTACAGGTCCGCTTATCTCGAGTCCCGATTCTTCGCTTCAGCTTGATCCTACATACATACTGTACGAGTATGATCATTCGGTGACGTTCTACATATAGTTAGATGTACCGTGGTATCTTATGTTTCCATGCTTCTGGATAATGTACCCCTCGAGACCTACGTTCTCGTTATATAGCATGCGTATTTAGACTAACCTATTCGTTATACCCCATGTGCCAAGTACCGGCGCGTTTCTCTTCTGCCTAGAGCCGTCTTCATGACTAGAGCAATACGTTCGGTATATCTTCGTTGCCAAGAACGCGCTAACGAGTCACAGTAGCTATTGCGAGTGCGTGTCTAGCACTGATCTGACCGGGCAGCAAATTAACCTTACTGCCCGCTCGTAGGAGCCACATTTGAGGCAGGCGTTCACGACCCTGACCTTCGGTCTTGGATATATGCTCCTCCGGCGAACGTTAGCAAGTGCGTAGCCTACTCGATACAATATGAATTACACAGTTCAAAGTACAGCGTTTGCAGCTCCGCGTCGATGGCTTGTGGCAACGACCGCAAGCGCATATAGTACGCACTACAAACGCACTCATATGCAGAACTTGTCGCGATGTTCCTTAGGTTTACTCTATCTTGGGTTGTGAGCTCAGATAAGGACTTCTCGCGGCGAGGCCGGCTTTTGTCGTTGCGACGTAGTGCTGCCTCTTCTCGAGATCTTAGGCACAGCTCGATCTCAGCAAGTCTCCTACATACCCTGCTAAGAGGATACGTACCGTGGGCCCACATGGCGGCGCCGATGCGGTTGGAGACTGAGAATATCAGCCCGATGATGGGGATGCGCTCTACGAGAGCGGCGGTAAAGCCGAAGACTGGTATGATTGAGACAGACTTAGCGGAGAGCAGGCGGGGGACTACAGAGTGTGCATGTATGCGTACCTCGGTATTCCCATTTGCGCTCTTCGATGAAGACGGCAATCTGTTCCTTGGTCATGCCTTTTGCCTTGTAGTACTAATGACGTTGAACATCGACGGTCGTGTGGATATCAGCGAGGATATTTCAACCGGTCATCTGGGACGCACAGGCTCGTGTAGGTAGCGCGCTGTGCCCAGCGCGCGGAACGCCGCGGCGATAAACATGCCGGCGAACGGTATGAAATTGAGCGGGACAGAGAGCACTATCACAATCACAGCAGGGCCTGTCAGTACTGAAGTAGTCCTCATTATAGGATGTGTAGCGGTGACTCACCCTTGGCGACCATACGGCCGACGGGCCCGCCCATGAAGAACGAGAGCTTCCACTTAGAAGGCTCTACCCGGGGCGGGTTGTCCCACTCCTCGACATAGGGCTGCCACCAGTCGGCGCCCTTGCCGCGGGACTGAATGGTCTGCTCGTAAGCACGCTCGCGGGCGATGCGGATGTTGCGGGAAAGGAAGAAGTAGATGACGGCCGACACTTGGCTCGAGAGGAAGAAGAGGGTGGCGTCTGTACGGAAACAAGCTCAGTTCGTGTGACCCTAGACAATGAGGATAGAGGGCGTACAGGTTGGGACGTCGAAGGGCAGCGGGATGCCAAAGAGCGCGTCCCGGGACAGTCCCGTCACGCGGGGGGAACTTTGCGAAGATCGTGAGCTGCAGTGTGCAAGTATTTCGCTGCAAGGCCGGAACTCACTTGATAAGGAAGTATTCCACGAATAACTTCTGTATCTTATAGGTCCCCGTAGCCTTCGAGAGATGAGCATGTACTGTCACACGTTCTCGAAACTCGAAGCATGCTCACCCAAACGAGACCGACGGTAGCACCCCTCATGAAGGCGTGCTCGCACTTCTTCCACGCGGGCACCCTCAAGTGGGGGTCTGTCAGCAGCCTGTAGAAGCCGACGACAACATAAGATGGAGGGAACTGCATCCGATGTGCCGCACGCCGCAGGTTCAACGGGATGTTCTCGTCCTCCGCAGATGGTGAAGGCGTGTCGCCATTGTATCCGCCGGGAATGGTTGCGCTTTCACCAGAGGTAGATACTGCCGGGACAGACATCATTTATATGCAAATAGATACGATTGACAGACCTCCAAAACAGAGGTAGAGGCTTGAGCTTTTCGATGGACACAGTCAAAGCAAGCAGTTGGCAAGTTGGTGTTCAGATAGCTCGTTTCGGCAAGCCGCGGGGAGGCGTCATAAATGTCGGAGCGCCCATTCTGGTGGCGGTGTCCGGACTCAACAAGCACGCGCCAAACTGCTCAGTGAACAACGCCGTACACACGATGACAATGGCAGAAAAGAGGTATGTCAGAGTTTATACAGTTCTACGGCACTTCTTCAGCTCTCGGCCAAGGTGGCCAAGAGAGATCGTTCGTTATATGACTACAAGCCTCCACCAGTATCGTCCGAATCGTCTCCGAGTCGTCAATAAACAATGGGTGTGCGGAGTCGTGGACATCGGCATCGATATCATGCGCGTGTGCAAGGGGTAATCGCAAGGGCCAGCCGCTCAAGCGCCTCGCGAGACCTTCTCAAACACTGTATCGTTAACGTCGGATCCCGAACATTTAGCCATTACGCGTGACGTAAGGACGCGAGGCCGGGGGATCGGGTAGGGAGCGAGGCAGGGAAGCCAGCAGACGCGAGAAGCGAGACGCAGTCAGCGTTTGCTACACAGAGACGACAAGACATGCTACGCACCACTCTCGTGTGCGACCTCGCTGTAGTCCGTTCCCTGGATCTCGGCCGCGATGCCGACCAGGGAGCGTCGGAGCGCATCCTTCGAGGACGCGAACAACATCTTCTGCTTGATTTTCGCGTCGTCGGGCGACCTGATCAGCGCGATCGCGTGTGTCGCGTAGATAACGTTAGCGAGCTCCTGAGTCCCTCCGCGCCCTCTGCCGCACGCGCTTATGGCGAGTACGTCTTGTGTCGTCCGCCATCGAGGTTGATGCGTCGGGACGGACGCAGACGTGAACGCAAGTGCAGTTCGCGGTACAAGGGATCCCCCACGGGCCGGATACGGGGAGGGTGCACTCACCAGGAGAAGAACGTGATCTTGGTCCGCTTCCCGCCGTCTTCCTTCTCGTAGTCGAAGTCGTACACCGCCCACCGGGGCTCGTTCTCCGGGAGGTCCCCGACGAAGTCGTCATACGTTGCGCTTGTCGGACCCGTCTTCTCGACGACGATCTCCGTGTTGTCCTTGCTGAGCGTGAAGATGATGTACTTAGACTTCTTGCCCAGCTTCAGCTCCTGGTACGCCGAGAGGCACTCGGGGTTCACGCCGACGCCGGAGGACTGGAGCGGTCACGGGCGGATGCGATGTGCGATGCACGATGCGCGTGCGCGCGAGGGCCCGGAGGGAGGCAGAAAGGAGTACCCAGATCAGCGCGCTGCAGGCCGGAGAGAGGCACATACGGCGCGGGGCGGCGCATGCGCAGGGGATCGGCGACGTACCATGGTTGCGGGATATGTGTAAGGGGAGGCGAGAGGTAGAGGAGGAGCCTTAGATGGTGGTCGAGGTTAGAAGCGAGAGACTGCTATAAGTATATCACGATGGGCGACAACGGCGATTGCCGCGCTCCGATTGGGCGAGGCGGTGGCATTCGTCCCCCTCTCGACTCTCCCTGGGTCGTCTATGTAAAGCGATGGATAACGGAAATATTGAATACAGTACTCTATTTAGTGTTGCAAGCGATCTATGTCCATGGATGTGCGCGATGCAAAGGAGGGTCAGAAACAGAGAGCGCTTCCCGAGCGCGTCGACCATAGCAAGGCACTGAAGCAGTTACGTTCGTACATGTGGATGCGCGCAGTCGGGGCGCTGTCACTGCGCATCCTGCTCGAAGACCTCGTCTAGCCACCGTTCGTAGTCATACTCAGGTTCCCCGATGTCGTTTGACTTAGAGGGCATCGCTTGTCGGAGAAACTCGATCGCGCCCGCAGGTAGATGCGCTACTCGCAAATCCAGTTCGGTAACGTAGGGCTGTGTGAGCGTGTACGGTTAGGGGTCTGGTCACGTTTAGAGGACGAAGTACGACTCACCTTGTCCCCTGCGATGCCTCTGAACGAATCGCGCAGCTGCGCCGGTGATGTCTGGTCCTCCATGATGTCGACCTAGGACAATCTTAGCCAGTGCGCCGCAGGCGGAGTCAGAGACCAAGCACGTACTAAGAGGTTGATGAATGCCTCGAAGGTGACTGCGCCATAGTCCTCCACAAGCTGATCATATATTAAGTCCATATCCTCGTCCTGGGCCGCAGTTAGCCAAGCATATGACATCAGGATCGTCGGTGCAGCTCGCAGCTCACCGAATACACAATGCCAAGACTAGCAAGGGCGGCCGACATCTCCGACTGGTTGAGCGTGTTCGACTCATCCTTGTCGAAGTACCTGAACGTGCTCTCAAATTGTTCGAGCTGCGCTGGGGTCAGGTTAGTCATGTTCCGGGACACGATCTGCAACCATGGTTAGCATCTCCTGATCGTGGGCGAAGGGGCGAGCGAACCTGATTGTCTATGAACGCAAGTTTCTTCGCTATGCTTCCTGTAACGAGCTCGAGCTCGAATCGTAGATCTTCCACGGTGAACACTGTGTAATCGTTCTCGTCAACGTTCGCCGCTCGGCACTCGTCCTCGGCGGCGATCACAGCTTCTAGCGTTTCCGAGAACGGCGGTATGCGAGCCTGTAGCAGCCGGGCCTGTTCGAGCTGTTCTTCTAGTGGGCCTTCTATTGCGACGAGCTCGGACGACATCAGCCGCAGGCGCTTCTCGAAGTTGTTCGCGAGGTCCGCAAATCTGTGTCTGAGGTTGTCCTTGATTCTAGACACGAGGTGTCAGATCCCAGTCGCACAAGTGTACGGCCGCAAAGTGTGTGCACGTACTGTCGTATCTCAGCATTGATAGCGCGCGAGCGCGCAGCCTCGCCCTGCAAGAGCTCGTTCCACGCCTTGTCCACGTCTGCGAGAGACAGCCCGGCAGGCGGCACGTACTCCCTCAGGCCGTACGTCTTCAGCTTCGTCTGGACGTTCCCGAAGAGGGTCGCGACGTCCTGCTTCTCAGTCACCCACGTGCGCTTCGTCGTCTGCTTGTACGTCTGGAGGGATTGCTGGTGCTGTAGCGCGTCCGCGTACGTGCCGACGAAAGACTTGGCGGCCCAGACGGCCCGCATGTCGGACATGGACCGGAGGAGCTCGCGCACGCGGCTCTCGTAGTCGTTCCGACTTGTCCAGACGGACTGCATGAGCTCGGCGAACTTCTCGACTCGTCGTGACACGGTCTCGGTTTGTTCTACTAGAGGCTTACTTCCGATACAAGAGGATTCAAATGATGTCTGTACGCACCCATGGAGGAGAACGCGTGGAAATAGCCCGCGACGTAGGTCATCACACTACGCTCGTCGGGGTGTTGGGTATCGCACAGATCGGCGACCTCAAGCAGTTGCTGCGCGAAGTGGAAAGGACATCCATAAACGATCACTGACGTGCAAGGGGAACAGTAGACGAACAGGAATACCGAGGTGCTCCTGAGCGACTTGGAAGGCTAGACGAGTGTTACCATGACGGTCGGTCTGGGTTACGGCAGGTGAGTACCTTAGCTTGTTTGGGATTCATGAAGCCAATTCACCTTGTCCAGTTTGTCATAGTCGATAAGGTCAGGCCGATGACAATGAATGAGCGCGCACCTAACTCCATGGTTTAATGTCGAAAGGTGTTAACTCAGAACGGAAATGTACACACAGAGCAAGGCCGTCAGACCAGCTGTAAGAAAAGTCCTGGACGTCGCATTCCTTGTAGGGAGCTGTCTTGCGCTGACACCAGAGAAGCAGACCCTCTTTTGCCGACAAACCTTCCTCACTTCAAGGGAGAATCGCAGGATAGCTAGTACTCAGAACACTTTGCTCGTGGTGATAGGAAGCAGGCCGAAAGCAACGGACCTGATGTCCGCGATAGTGAAGCGTAGGATGAGGGTCCATATCATGCCGAGGATGAGCTTGAGGTTCCCGTCGATGATATCTGTAGTAATGTTCGGGGCAAGGTCTGCTGTAAGGAGCCAACATCCTGACCTTCGGGACCGATATTTGTGAGCTTCACTCCGCGCGACGTTATGAATTCCAGCGCCTTGTTTACATTCTCGGCCTTCTGGACGCGCATCCTGGGTGCTTTGTTATAGCGTCCCAAGGACGTATCGCCTGGACGGGATTGAGTTCTATCAAAAAGACAATGATGGTTCAATCCGCACCCATTATCTCCTGAGCGATTCACTTTTGAGCGCGAAGGCGGAGTAACGGGTAGGGGGACCTACCATGAGCTGAATCAGGCGTACGCCATCGGACAGGTCCCGAACTAGAGAAGTCATCGGAGGGTAGCCATGCCCTTCCAGCTTGGTGTTGAGCCTGGAGGAGAACGCTTGGTCTGTAAGGCATCATATCCGTGTATACGGACCAAGTACCATTTGCAAAACGTCCGTTCTTGGACATCCCGAGAACGCGCTTCGAGAGAGTCGATTGTGGTCGGAGAGAGCGGGGAGAGGAGGCCATTGCCCCAGGACATGCGATTGGGGCTATAGATGGCATCCATAGCGACAGCAGCGGGAGAGGAGGGAGAGGTAGAGGCAGAGAGGCCAAGGGCAGCTAGACGGGGACGGCGGCGGAGAGGGCTCTGAGCTCGAGGCGGGAGGCCAGGACGCGCGAGAGGCAGCTGAGGCCGAGCGAGGAGAGGCTCCGGCGCGCGCGAACTCCAGCGCGTGTTCAAACTCCGCAACGCGTCCTCCAATTCGCGCGACCCGCGACGAGTCCCAGCCACACTCTCTCCTTCACCTACTACCACCATCTCCCTCTCGCCTGTGCTCCCCCTCTGGCACGCGAACATGACGACCACACAATTTGACGGGATCTACCACGGACTCTCCCCAGAAGTCGGCAGTATGTGTTCCTTGGGTGTGTGTGAGATCCCTGGGCTATGGGCTCAATCTCTTTTGCCTGGATAGAGTTCCGTATCGCGGTCAGCGGTATGGCGTGGAAGGCCGAGGAGGGGGACCAGATGGTTGCGATGCAGGCCTCGGACATCAAATGGGCACAGTGGATTCGCGTCGCGCGGAACTACCAGCTCAGGGTGGGCTTGAAGGACCGTTCAAAAGAGACTTTCGACGGCTTTGTTCGCGAGGTGAGTCAGCTTGGCTTCCGAGCCTTGTTGTGGCGGATCATCTATTGTATCTCCTAGGACCACGACCGCCTCGCACATCTGCTCAAACAACACTTCAGCATCACACTTGAGACGAAGGAAGTGTCATTCAAGGGTTGGAACTGGGGCGTGACAGACTTCCAGGGTGCGTCCCCCGGCGACTATGTCCTAGCCACCTACCGACTTCGAATTTTAGGCCAAGAGCTTGCGTTCCTTGTGTCGAATAAGACCGCCTTTGAGCTCCCACTGACGCAAGTAGCTAACTCCAACATCGCTGGTCGTACCGAGGTATCTCTGGAATTTGCCACACAAAACCGGAAACCATCCAGAAATGCTCCCGATGAGATGGTCGAGATCCGCTTCTATGTCCCAGGCACTCAGACAAAGTCCCGTGGTTCCGACTCTGGCTCACAAAAGTCCGATGTGGAGGAAGATGGCGAGGAGATCAGTGCCGCACAAGCCTTCCATGACCTCGTAAAAGAGAAGGCCGAGCTCGGACAGGTCTCCGGTGACATCATCCTCAGCTTCGACGAGGTCAACGTCCTCACGCCAAGAGGTCGATATGATGTCGATATGTATCCCGACTTTTTGCGCTTGCGCGGAAGAACGTACGACTACAAGATTATATACAGCAGCATCTCCAAATTGTTCTTGCTTCCCAAGGACGACCTCCATGTTCTCTTCATCGTGAGTTGAGCCGCTATCCTACAAGGATCCTTCTTTATAACCACAACCTACAGCTCGGGCTCAGCATCCCCATACGTCAAGGTCAAACGAGATATCAATATCTTGTTATGCAATTCAATCGTGAGGAGGAGATCACTGCGGAGCTGAATATGGCGGAGTATGTACCTGTGACCCCCTTTTGGGGGCAAGCTCGCTGACTACGGCCAACAGGGAGGAGATCGCGAAGTACGACAGACTGAAGAAGAACTACGAGGATCCCACCTACGAGGTCGTTTCTGGCGTCTTCCGCGCACTTTCCAAGAAGAAGATCATCGGCGCCGGCAACTTCCAAAGGTACGTCTCCTCCATTTCCTCCCCCTCGGGCGCACGCCGCTCACACCGCCTGCGCAACCCCAGCCGTGACGGCCACCCGTCCGTGAAGGCAAACCTCAAGGCTGTCCAAGGCGACCTCTTCCTGCTCGAGAAATACGTCTTCTTCGTCTCGAAGCAACCGACGCTCATCGAGCTCTCGGACATCCACCAGGTCGTGTTCTCTCGCCTCGGCACAAGCATGGGTGCAAACGCGGCGCGCACGTTTGACATGAAGATTGTCACTAAGAGCGGGTCCGACCTCACCTTCACGAGCGTCAACAAGGAGGAGCACGAGGTCGTGAGCGCGTACCTCCAGGACAAGAAGGTGAAGACGAAGAACGAGATGATGGAGGGCGAGCTCGCGATTGGGGTCGATGACGAGGACGAGGAGATGCAGAGCGTCGCGAGCTCGGGAGAAGAAGTGCCCAAGCCGCGGCGCGGGGGTGACGACGATGATAGCGAGGATGGTGAGTAGTTCGCACTGTCCTGGTGGACGACCCTTGTGCTCACTCCTGCCCGATCACTCAGACGAGGATTTCGAGGCGTCGGATTCTGATTCGGGTTCACCTACCGAGTCAGACTCAGACTCGGAGGGCGGCCAGACTGCGTCGGACGCGAGCGGCGATCGCGACTTCCTACAGGCGGCCAAGGGCAAGGGCAAGGGGAAAGCGAAGGCGGCACCTAAGAAGAAGGCCCCTGCGAAGAAGGGCAAGGCGAACGAAAGCGACGCGGAGGAGGACGAGGACAATCAACCGAAGAAGGCCGCATCGAAGCCGAAGGCTAAGCCGAAGCCGAAGACCAAGACCAAGGACGATGATGCAATGGACGTGGACGAGGATGAGAAGCCCAAGCCCAAGCCAAAACCCAAACCCAAGGCGAAGAAAGACGATGCGGAGGAGGGCCCGGCGAAGAAGAAGCTGAAGACAACCGCAGATTAACCGACCCCTCGTCGCTTGTACCTCCCTGCGCCATGAACCGGTGGCTTTGTGCGAGTCGCTCCTCTGCCACACCGACTCGTGGTTTGTTGTTCACATCGCGCGGTGTGGATCGTCTCTTCTCCTGTCTCTTTAACTTACTCACCGCTTGCACTCTTGCACCATTGTAAATTACCGTATTGTCGTCCATGCTATCTCAACGCCATCATCACGCGATTGCATTTCCCTTTAGTACTCAGTTCCTGCTTCCTGGTGCCGTTTACCTCTCATCTACCACGAAATCATGTGCAAGATGTAAAAGACATGCTGCGGACACTACTCAACAGGACACCCGCCAGGATTGCTCTCACATGCGTAGGAGCGACTTAGGCAGGTCGTTGGCACAAGGTAGGTCCTGAGCTACTCAGGCGAAACGTTGGAAGCACAGCTCGACATCGGAAACGACACCAAGGATCGATGGTCGCTGGTTGAATTCAGAGGTCCCGGTCACCGGTCACCCGGTCACCGCGGGTCGCCCAGCTCTCTCCTGTCGTTTATCCTCCTCATACCTGTCGAAACCCCACTCTTCGTCACCCCGTCCGGCGGGAGGCTTTCGCAATTCTCAAGCACCGGTTCTCATGACGTCGATACAGAGGTTGGCTCGAGCGTCGGTTCACCATATACTTCTGCTGTCGACCCTCGGTTCATGTTCATCCTGCTATCGAAATTCGCATGCCAAAGCTCGCTGACTTCCCTGGCCGAGAAGTCCTGCCCGTCGCAAATATCGCCCGCTCACATCTTAGTTTTTAGATGAAAAACGCCGTTTCCACCGCCAGCCTGAGGACTGTCCAATGTTGCTCCCGGTGAGGCCAGCAGGTCCCATCGTTATCTTCGTGCTGCAGGCAGGCTGCGACAAAACTGTGACCCAATTCCGCTTCCACTACAGGAGTCCCGTCGAGGTCCACAGCATTTTGAACATGGTCCACGCCGTCTTTTGTCCTTCCGCGACACATGCAAAGAGTACGCGGGTGATAGTTTCCGTCTCCCCACATATCGGGCAGATCACTCGGGTTTTCATCTCATCCGACATACTCTCCCGCTGCCAGCAATCATGTATCCCTTGTGAACACTAATCCAGAGAAAACATTGGACCTCCCTCGTGAAGAGTGAATCTTCTTCGTGAGTAAGGTCTATACTACCAAGTTTGTCGTTACAGCAGTATTGCGCTAAGTCATCGCTTGAAGTTTCGCGCCGGACAGGCGGAGATCGTCCAGGACCCTGGTCGGGCGTCGACTTCAGGGCGATTGGTCAGATCACACGCCTGCGAAGGCCACTGTGACTCGTCAGTGCGTTCTTCGCTACGAAGCTATACCGAACGTATTGCTCCAGTCATGAAGATGGCTCTAGGCAGAAGAGAAGCGCGCCAGTACTGGGCACATGGGGTATAACGAATATGTCAGTCTATATGCGCATGCTATATAACGAGAACGTAGGTCTCGTGGGATACACTATCTAGAAGCATGGAAACATAAGATACCACGGTACATCTAACTATATGAAGAACGTCAGCGGATAATTATACTCGTACAGTATTATGTAGGATCAAACTGAAGCCAAGAAACGAGACTCGAGATAAGCGGACCGATACGTAGATGGACGATGCTGGGCGAATAGACACATAGGGCCGAGTCATGGGGGGACATATGGGTATCGAGCGAGTCCAAACAAAAACGGGAACACAGATCCGGAGTATATGTAAGGGGATACAAGTCCATCGTATGAGGACGTCCACAGGGTATGTGGAAATGCGGCCAGGGATGCAAGTCTGGGTATACGGATGTAAATCCTGGGTGGATGCGACTGTATGCGTGTACGCGAGCGGGTCCCCAAACGGGAACACAGATTCGAGGGTATAGGGATATAAGTCCGTCGCATAGGAGTTGACGTTGAATCCTGGATATAGGAGTTGAATCCTAGGTACGACGATATGTGTCCATGGGGTATGTGGAAATGCGGCCGAGAGAAGAACGCAGGCACCGAACCGGATGCATGGCTTTGTTGGGTACAAGGCAAGGGAAACCCAGAACCAAGAGGTGATGTGCGGCAAGTGGCGGCGTCGGGTAAGGGCGTCGATGACGGGCCAGCTGAGGAGAGCAGTCGTTGTCGACTGTCGACTACTCTCCTCACCTAGCAATGGCCACCGAACGGCCCTCAGTAGGGGCCACAGACCAGCTGTCCTTGCCATCGAAGCTTCACTGGAGTAGGAGGCACCGCCCGAGCATGGCTGCGACCTGATCAGATCCGAACGCAGACAGGCGTCGTAGGAGGAAGCCCCCGGGTGTCGGCTACCCGGAGGTTCCAGGCGACGCAGGTCTTGCCATTCGATACCTGTCCCAGGTTGCGGCAGCACGTCGACATCGTCCGCGGGCGTCGAGGCTGGGATAGCCTACGGGTCTAATACGAGGGAGGGGCCGAGTAGACTGTTGATCAGGAGGACGTCTCCTCCATCTTCGAGGAATAGATTGATCAGTGAACGCGCGCGAGACGAAGGATAATCCGACAAAC
>NW_006766889.1:263870-383058 GCF_000275845.1 Dichomitus squalens LYAD-421 SS1
TCGGGGTGGAGGAGAGCTACAGCTGTTCGTGCAGGGTGTCAGAGCGGCGAAGACAGCGAGTCCTCTATCAAAGAGGGACTAGGCCTGGACGGCCGAAGTGGGAAGAAAGAGTCGGGTCGACGTGCCCCTCAGTAGGGGCTACCAGCGGACATCAGTCGTCTCCGACGCCGAGACTTGACCGGCGTATCGGGGAATGGCGTAAGAGGAAGCACGGCGATTTGCGAGAGCGAATACCGACTCTTCGCAGCCAGAGGCGATGCCGGAGTGAACGCCTCGCGATCCCGAGTCCTGTTCATACGAGGCGTCTGCGGGGGGACCGCCGGCTGGTTGACCAGAGTCCAGTAAAAGTGGGTCATAGGGTGCGCATAGACAAGGGGAGCGGGCAGAACCTCCTCCATCTGCTCCTCGAGCGGAGCGGGGATCACGTCCTCCATAGCATCCTCCAGCGGGGCCACAACGATATCCTCCATACACTCCTCCAGAGGAGCAGGCAAAATCTCCTCCATGGCCTCCTCGAGAGGAGCAGGCATGATATCCTCCATCGGGCCCTGTCCGTTCTTTAAACCAGTCTGGAGCTTCGACGACGCCGTGAACTCATCCTGTCGCCGAATCCGAAGTTGGGCCATCGCCTGAGAAATCGAGAGCGAAGGAGACTGCTGAGCGATAGTCCGGTGAGGAACCCGGTGCGGCCTGTACGATGGAGCGGCGCTGCCAGTGGACACAGCATTGCCCTTCCCATACTCTCCCCCAGCTGCCTTCACCGTCTCACGACCACACACGACCTTCTTGAACGCCTTCCGCGACTCCTCGAGATCCTGTACAACACATCACATCACCGTCTGACCCGAGTCCCAACGTGCGGGCGGAAGGGTACACACCTTGACAATACCACCCTCTGCACGGATGGCCCGCATCCGCGTCTGACATCATCCCAACAGTAAGCAAGCATGGCCACGACGTATGCTGTATGGCGGACGTACGTGGTTGATAGTCTCGGCGTTGTCCCTGGGTGGCTGACGGAACGAGGCGAAAGGGTGGAGGACACGAGGGATGGGCAGGTGAGGGACATGGATGGTGCGGGAGATGGAGAGGGACTTGAACAACTCGCGTAGACCGAACATGATGGGGGTGATGTATGTATGTGTGTTGTGGATGTGTTGAGGTTGAGGTTGAAGTGGAGAGTGAGGATGTGGATATCGGCGAGCTTGCGACGAAGGTGTGGAACGAAGATGATGGTAGTAGGTGAGGACGAGATGGCTGCGTACGAGGCGGTTTATATGCCATCCCGGAGAGGAGGAGGCTGGCAGACCGGGAGCGATCTCGGTCGCGTTGAGACTGTCAACCTCCACCGGTGGTCAGCCTACCTTCACAGCGTCGATCGATCGCACACAGCTCGGCCGCCAAGACTCGTTGGCCGTGTACCAGCACAGAACGGGTCTCGTACAATCAATGGTTGATGTTCGAGTCCAGGATTGGGGTGATAAATTGCTGCCAAGCTCCGGGTACTTTGTCCCGCTCTCCGTTTATTTGCACGTCCACGTCCACAAGGGGGAGAAGCAGAGGCTGACAGACCGGCAGCGATCTCGGTCACGTCGAGTCTGTCAACCTCCACCAATGTTCAACTCACCTTCACAATGTCGATCAATTGCGGCCACCTGTCGGCCGACGAGGCTCTTCGGCCGCGTACCAGTATAGAACGGACCGTTGGTTGATGTTCGACCCCGTCATTGTCGTGTGGTACTGATTCCACAATCCAACCAGCGTGACCCTCGCTGAACACGTCAGCCCGCATCTGCCGAACCTCGCAAGCTTAGTGTACAAGCACGCAGATGTGCCAATATGTTGAATCTAGTTGAGAGTTGTCTGTCAGCCTCGTCAAACTCTTCGGGTCTACTTACTGAAGGGGAGGGGAGGGGGGACTCTTCGTGTATACTACCCCACGGGCAAACGTGGATACCACGTTGGTCTGTGACGCGAACTGCAACGCTCAGCAACGTGCTGGCGTGTCCAGAGTCGACCAAGGGAGTCCTACACGCATTGACAGTCCAGAGCAACAGAGCAAAATCTAAAGTTCGACCGCACAAACAGTTAGTTACATGCAATGATGAGCGAGTCCCATGTGCAACATGTGCATGTGTGCAACGCGTCCCATATTATCTGCAGAGTCTAAGCGTAGCACGCTCAGTTTTCCGGGGACTGTGTACCCTACTTGGAATCCTCAGCCGCCTGCTTAGGAGCCTTCTCGGACTGCACATACATATTCAATCAGTTTGTCGTAAGAATGCGGTAAACTCTAACTGGAGACGCACTTGAGCCTGTTGACGGGCCTCCCCAATGTCAGTAGGCTGGTCACCCCCCTTCGACTGGGGATCCTTCGCCTGGCTAGAGGGCTTGTCCTCTGCGGGCTGCTCCCCGCTACTTGCTTGACGAGCTTCCTCGCGCTCGGCATCCTCGGGGATGTTGGCTTTCTGCTCTCCGCGAATCCCATCGTAGAAACGTCAGTCGCACGCGGGTCGACGCGTCAGTCACGTGCCCTCGACACAAGCATACGAGAAACGTTCACGCACGAAGGCCTTGTCGAAGGAGTCCTTGATCTCCTCAGAAGACGCGGTGTTGCCCTCGTCGTCGGTGATAGCAGGCGCACCGTGCACCTTGCCATCCTCGGACGCGGCGGAGTCCTGCAGGGGACGGCGTGAAACCGTGGGTCAGCGACGGAACGTCACGGAACCGCACGAGCTGTCCAGACTTACGGCCTCGGCCTCCTCAGTCGCCGGCGCATCCTTGGGCGAGTCGGTAGCCTGGTGGGACGTGTTAAACAAAGCGCACAGAATGGGAGCGAATGTATTTTGAGTAGACATACGATGGCCTGGTCTTCTGCCTGCTGGACGTCCGACGCACCCTTCGCGGAGGTAGGCTCGGGGTCGGCATGTTGCGCTGAATGCGGATGGGTGTGAGATTCGGCAGCATGAGATGACTTCTTCCCAGATCCGATGAGGAGGTATGCGATCTGTTACGTTTCGTTGCTGAGTGCCGCGTCCACAACCCAGTCGTTATGACGTAGTACGCACGATGGGCCCGAACACAAGTGCAGAACCGATCTAAGACACAAACCGAGGCTCAGCGAGGTGCACGCAAGTGCAGAAGTAGGACGCACCTGCCAAGCCGTGTCACTGCTCTCCTTCGCAGCGTGTCCCGCGTTTGTCGTGGCGAAGCGGCAGGCAGCGGGGGCAGTCGGACGCGCAGAGACGCGTGCGGCAGGACGAACAGATTGGAAGAGGCCGCGGCGGGCTAAGCGGGAGGCCATCATCGTCAAACAGTGAAGAAGACGACGGGATGAGAACGCGAAGTAGTTGGTGTTGAGAAGGACGAAGGGAAACCGGGCTCGGGACTCGGGTCAGCTCGACGTCTTCGGCGCTCGCTGGCCACCAGGAGCGCTTCGGACGTCCACGGCACACATCAATGACGTTATATTCATCGTGATGGTGCTCCTCATATCATGACCCAGCCCCAATCTGTTGGGCCCGCCTAGCTCAATCGGATAGAGCGTGAGACTTTTACGGCCTCCTAGGCGCGTTGATCTCAAGGCTGCGGGTTCGACCCCCGCGGTGGGCTATATATACTCCACAGCATTTTTATGCACATTCGCAGACTGTCCTCCTACGAACACCACCTGTCCAGGCTGTTTTGTTGAGAAGGAGTTACCCGTCGCCGAAGATGTCGTATGTGCCTTGATAGTGCTATCATTTTAAGCATCGTTGCTTCCCCGATCATCTCCGTCAGTGTGATGTGCCCACTGCTGTGCTGCTTAGGGACATGACACCGGAGCCTTCTGTGAGACGTTCGGGTTCAAATTTGTTTCGAACGTGAGGCCTGAGCCATGCACTGACTGGGCTATGGTCATGAAAAATAGTCTTTGTGAATATCACCCAAGGTCGCATGTCCAACGCCACAAAAGCTGGCTAATGTATCAGCCCACCAGCCGGAAATCCGAATTATCCCCAGAGGTGGAATGTCTTCTCCACCAAGTCAACGTAACGGCCTCCTTCGACAGGCGTCTTGGCAAGGATTTCGTCGATCTCGGCAAGCTCGGCGTCGGTAAGCTCGATGTCGTCCGCCGCGATGTTCTCCAGATTACGCTTCTTGTTGCTAAAGAGCCGATTCACTAAGTTCTACGTCGGGACACTGAGAATCACGGGACTCACGAAGACCCCGGGATAGGGATGACGTGCGGCCCGTGCGAGATGACCCAAGCAAGGGCAAGCTGGCCGGGCGTGACGCCCTTCCTCTCTGCAATCGACTTGGCAGAATCGACGAGAGCGTAATTATGCTTGGAGTTCTCCTCCTCGAACCGCGTCAGGTGCCGACGCACGTCGCCGGCTATATGCAGTG
The DNA here is from genome assembly GCF_000275845.1 of Dichomitus squalens LYAD-421 SS1. Taxonomy (NCBI): domain Eukaryota; kingdom Fungi; phylum Basidiomycota; class Agaricomycetes; order Polyporales; family Polyporaceae; genus Dichomitus; species Dichomitus squalens. The sequence continues at coordinate 268,260 of NW_006766889.1, forward strand.
CTAGTGAGATCCGCGAAGAAACCTATGATTCAACGGTCGCATACGGTGCAGATCTTGCGGGCTCTTGATAGTACCGGCCAAGAAGCCTCGACCGAGAGGCGAGTAAGCGACGACCGAGACACCGAGTTCCTTCGCCACCTCAACGGCTGCAATCCAGGAGGTCACTTGACGCACGAGATGCACGAGATGCACGAGATACGCTCGCTCAAATACGTACCCTTCTTAGTCTCGTCCTCGTACGAAAATAAGCTGACTTCGATCTCGACAGACGTAATCGGATAGACGGCGTGAGCCGTCCTGAGGGTCGTCGCGTTGCACTCGGAAAGCCCGATGTGCTGGAAGTGGCCCTCGTTCTTCAGCTCAACGAGAGTCTTGATATCGTCCTGGATTGGAACCTTCGGCGGCACGCGGGCAGGCTTGAACAGATCCATCTTATTGACGCCGCTCAGCTTCTCGTTGATGAAGGTCACGCTGCGCCTGAGGTTCTCGGGACTGGTCGAGGTCGTAAGTAGGAGTGCAGTGTACCCACGGCGTCTGCAAGGCGATACTCACGAGCCGTCCGGGACCAGAGTTCCAGCAACAACAGCTCCCTGCGAGGGAGGCAGGTCAGTGCTTCTCTAGAGAGGGAGCGGCAGCGGAGACGGACTGACCATCAGGAAGGTCTTATCAACATAGTCGGGATACTGGCTGTAGAACCGAGAGAGCAGCTCGAGGTTCGCAGGCGACGCGTTGTGACCGTAAAATTCGCCTGATACGACGTGAGCATGTCGATTGTACCAGACCGCTTAAGTATACTTACCGCTGTTCAACACCATCTTCACCCCAGGGGGCATGGCATCGAAGCCGGCTTGATGGCCTCGAAGTCTCCTCGTCGGGAAGGGGATAGTTCGGGTCCCTCCATCTGGGACAAATCGTCAGCGATTGCGGTATGAAGGGGCCGCACGCACGTCATCATCAAGAGCCCGTGCTATGCGGTTACTAGACGTCAGGCGCATTGCGTGTACAACCGTTACTTCATAGCGAACACTCACAGCGACCTTACCCACGGTGACATTGGCAGCGGTCTCGCCGAGCTTGGCAGTATTGATGATTGGATTATAGATTGTTGCGTGAAGACGGCTGAGAGTATCGGAATGTTAGCGAGGTTAGAGCCGCTGACAGGCCAGATGCTATATACGCAATCACTGGGCCGCTAGAGTCGGAGACACCAGCAACATACTACCATCCTCAACATAGCACGTGAACACTAGCTCTCATGCTCACTAATCAACAAAGACAGAGGTTCCTGCAGAGTCCCGCTCCACTAGCCATGGGAAAAATGACGAGGATGTTTTGATGCCGCAAGGACGCGTCTGCACTGCGTCGTCAGGTGGCTGTTTGGCACAGATCGTCGCTGTCTCGTAAGATTATGCTATATGCTGACTGGTTTAGTGATGACTTCGGGAGTGAGAGTGGGTAACCTTGTGATCAATCGCTGTAGTATTGTCAGTACTAGTACTTACTAGACTCCGTGAGCAGCACCTGAACATTCCGAAGCGACCGGGGCCGGGTGTGTCGGGTAGCCATCCTAGCCAGGTGGGGTGACCGGGTAGAATTTCTGGTCAGGACCTAGGCTCCTTTCTACCACACGCTTCGAGTTGAGGTGCGATTCACTGGAGTGGCCTGCATTCCGAAACCGGTAGTACGCAACGACGCCAGATCACGTGTTTCACACTCTCAATCAAGTAGATAGCAGCGTCCCGAAGATCGGACGCTTGATCTGATTCCACCTGGTAGGACTCTGCTACGGGGTGATTCGCAAGTTAACCTTCATGCGGCGGCCGCAAACTATGTCGAAGAGAACAACCAGTGCACTCAGAGTATTTGAATGGTTTTGTGAAGAATTCTGGGTGGTTGTAGCGAACCCAAGCGCATACAACAGGGTATCCCCCACACGCCTCCAGGGCGTGGGCTTTTCGTTCACCCAGTTCAAACCCCTCCTTACTGCCTCTCCGAAACGACAAGATTGAGCCCATCCCTATCAACAACGGTGCGCACCTGCTCCATCGTGTCTACGATGAAGTGCGCACCGCAGTTCTCGATTTTCGACCTCTCGTGGCTCGTGAACACGGAGATGACCGTCTCATCAGAGGCGACACCGGCACGGATACCGGACGGCGAGCCCTCGAGGACGATGCAACGCTCCGCATCGAACCTGAGCTCCTTCGCGGCGAGGAGGAACGGGTCGGGTGCAGGCTTCCCGGCCTTAAGACGCTTGTCGTCAGTGTTGATGATCTCCTTGGGAGGTGTGATACCGACGCGCGTCATATAGCCGTAAGCTGCAACGAAGAGCTGTGTGTCAACAGCTGTATGCGGAAGGAGCATCGTGTTGGGGCTCACCAAAAGTCTTTGCACCCGAGGTGGCAACGGCGTAACGATCCTCAGGGATCGAGTCCATGAGCTTCTTTACGCCAGGGAGGATGCGCACCGAGCGGTCGACGGCCGCGGCCTCGACCTGCCACGCCTCGAACAGGTGCTTCTGCTCGAGCTCCATCCTCCGATCAATCATGGACTCGTCGTCCTCGTACGTCGCGCCTTATGTCGTGATGAGCGCAAGGCGGTTGGTGACGCAACGGACGAAGGACGGGCGGTGAGTGTAATCTGTCGTGGAGGGCAAGGACAAACGCGGACGCCTGAACCTCGACGTCCATCTCGTGCACCTTGATATGCGGCTTGAACTGGGCGAGGTTGTCCATGGCGCGCTTGCCGTGGGTGGCAGGGATGACATACGCCGGGTCCTGCCCAAGGTCCTCGGCGACCTTGCCTTATGCCGCCTCGACAGCGGCGATGGATTCTGTCAACCTACCGTCCTGATGCACAAGACAGTAAGTACAGACCTTTGAGGAGCATAAAGGTATGAACCTACCATATCGAAGAGAATGGCGTCGGCGACGAAGGTGGTCTCCATGTTGTAAGACATCTTTGATATGTTTGTAGTCGATAGTGAATGGTAGTATGCTTGGAGGTATGATGGGATGCGAATATTTGGTAAAACCTTCGCCACGAAAACGGGTCCCTTGATACCTGTAGGAGGAGGGGAGGGTGGATGTTGGACTTGGAATAATTTGGCGAGAAGTCGACTCAACACTAGTATGCGTCCTGAATCCAACGTGAGGTCTCGGTGGTATGAGCATCACGTTGTGAGCCGCAATCTGATTGTCGGGAGTCAGCCGTCCGCAGCGGATAGAAGGTGGGCGGGCAAGCCGCTCTGCCTGCGAATATCCTCTGAGTTCAGCAGCATACTTGATCGGCATTCGCAGAAGAGACCAGCACTAGGCAGCAGAATCAAGCCCAGTCGCCAATTAGCCCGATGTCGGACAAACAAAGTATTTCTCGATAGCAAGCAAAGGTACCAAGAGGCATCAGCCGTAGTGTTCGTGTCGACGTAGTCCAGCATGGTTCAAGACAAGACTGGCCTGCGGCGAGGGCAGAGCGCACTTCATTTGCGTGCAAGGCGAGGAACGATCCGGGAATTTGCAGCTGTTTTCAGAACGAATGACCCTTGCACGACTTTTTACACACAGCTGGACTTCGAAATGGGCGGCCCGAGCCAAGGTTCAGCGGGACATCCGAAGTCCGAGTCCAGGCTAAGCTCGGCATGGCCTCATCCAGACATCGAAGGGGTGCGGCTAATGTGCTGAGTTACCTCGGTACTTAGATCCCATGGTCCGACAGTGTGCATAAAAAGCCGCGCAGGGGCCTATCGTTTCGAAAACAGCTGTAAGCACCTTCGTCGTCGCACGATAAGTCGTCATAGTGATAAGTGACGCCGACAGACCTAGAGAGCGAGGACCAAATTGACGGCATGGACGTCGACGAGCCACTCGAGTGGGAGAACAAAGATCTCCAGTCCCAGCGGTGCAGAGAGACATTAGCCGTGTATCAGTGACAGCTACAGAGGGAGTCGAATTGGATCTGGCGCTAGTGACACAGCGTCTCATAATTCAAGCTACCCTCGCTCTACATAAAAATCGCTCCTCAACGAAGCGTGCAGTAGAAGGAGACTGGTCTCGGTGGGCTCTACCCTATAGCCAAACCTGCGTCGGTAACATAGCATGTACGACATTGGTTTTGCAGGACCACTTCGCTCGTTTGATGGCGAGATTTGTCAGCATCAGATACTCCTTTGGGAGTACTGTTACTTCAATAGAGATCGTCCTTTGCGGGAGTCGGCAGCTAGCGTCGTTCTGCCTCGTCTCTTACTACCTAGATCCGCCAGCACCTAGCATATGGACGGAGCGCAAAAATCTCCCCACCAGCGCCTCCAGCGGGGGCCCGCAGTGCGAGCGTCCAAAGACCAGCGCAAGCTGCTGCTGCTCGCATACGCAGCAGACCACACACTGGCGAAGGCTCGCCTGAATGCTCTCAGCGAGCAGACTAGTCTGTGAGTGCTGCACGCTCCTGTGGACATGCAAACCTTGGTCCGTCCCTGTGATCGATTCAATCCGTTGTTGCTCTCGTCCGCATAACCGGCGACTCTGAATAATCACTGTCTTGTCTTTTACAGGTCGCCTGAATGGATCTCTCGCTGGTTCGCGCGGCAGCGTAAGTCTGACAGGAAGCGGGCGGAGCAGGGATGCGTCGACCTCACTGTGAAGCGTGAGCAACTCGAAGAGGGCGTCGTTCCCATTCCTATGGACCCCGGGCCTGAGGCTACTGGTAGTGCCGCCGCCGTTCCTCCTGGTCCCCAAAAGCCTTGCAAGAGAAAGAAGAAGTTGGTCAAGAAGGAAGCAGATCCAGAGGCTCTCCCTCTCCCGGACCCTCCGTCTTCTCCTAGCTTGCGATGGTCTAGTCCTATGCTGCCCTCGTCGTCCCCGCCTCGGACTCCTCCACCGCATATAGCTGGTCCCTCTGAGCCCCGGGTCTATGGCGACGTGTTTTCATCCCCGTCACATCCTCCGGTTGACGCATATAGCGCTGCTCACGACCCTCTGCTGGGTACTTCGGACGGGGGCCGTTCTGAGACCGCTAAAGGGAAAGACTTATCTGCCAGTAACCTGCACATGTTAGCTGGCTTCACTTCCCGCGCTCTCACTGGTGGCTCGTCTGTCTCGCATACTTCGCGCATCGCTGTCCTCGATCGCTCTGTTGGCCACGGTGGCCCGGGGAGCCTTTCCGACTCAGCGTCTGGCTCTAGCGGCGTTCGTACGCGTGACATGCACGGTGTCTGTCCTACTGCTTGCGGAGACGATCACGCAGTCGACGGGGACTCGTCTGATCGGTTGCTTGCAGTAAGCCCAACGCTACTGCGCGTGTCTTGTTGGCTCTGGCTGATGGGCTCTAGGATCGCGGCCGTTCCACCACACTGGCGGCCCACCTCGTAGCAGAGGACGGGCTGGAGGAGATGATGGAGGAGCTGCTGGCCGTCTTGGAGGCGGAGACGGACGTTGTCAGGATCGCGGTGCTGCTGTCACAGCTGCACCGCCTTGGACTGAGGTGGTAGTGGTGCATCCGTATCGTGTCGACTGGGAAGGGTAGCGCAGCACTTGACAGCAATTTATGGAGCGGACAGAGTGCTTTCGCAGCAGAAGAAATGCCACACTTCAAGTTTGTCGTTCGGGTCCCTGAAGTCGCGTCGGTGGCGGGGCGAACGCGGTACCGATCCTGCCAGTGTGGCGTTGAGAATGGAGGCAATATGTAACAGCATCTGCCAGCACCCGTCTGCCAGACCTTGTGTGCCTTCGGAGGAAAAAGCATCGTCTCTCGTCGCTGTGTTCGTAGACATGGACACATTGAAAGAACACACGGGACGCGCGGTGGATGCAATGTCGATGTTGGACTTGAGCGTGAGAGCGGACGGCTGTGGGCGACAAACGCGGTGGCGTGAGCGGCTGAGAGACGCGTCGCGGTCGCGGTTGTGGCGTGCCTCGTGTTAGCCGGCCTTCTCGCTTCTCACGCGGCTGAGGATGTTCGACTCTAAGCGACGACGGACGCTGATGGGTTCAAGGTTCGACTCGACGACGGCCAGTCCTTGTCCTCCGTCCTCCACGTCCCCTCCTGGTCGACGTCCCCGTCCGACGCCTGTCTTTTCTTCTCTCTTCCCTTTGTACAACTAGTCCCTGCTTTCCCTTCTCGCCCCCATGATTCCTCCACCCCAGCCTCCCCAGGAGGCGACCGACATTTTCTCCATCTCAGACCAGGTCTTGGCCGACAGGCTCCAATTCATCGAAGAAGTCCGTGCGCCCCTGACTTCTGTGAAACGCGGCCGTACTCACGGTTACATGTATAGATTGGCTTCGGAAACTGGGGTAGTGTCTGGCTATGCCGGCCCAAGGGCGAGTCATCGTCCAGCCAGCTGCAGGACAACAAGATCGCCGTGAAGCTCGTACATAGGTCCAAGACGTCCACCACTGCTGCACGCGTGCGATCGCTGTATGCTTTCTCCCTGCTTCCTACTCATAGAACGATGCACGAATGACACATTTGCGTGCAGATGGAACGAAATGAAGACGGTTCGGGCACTGAAACAAGAGCCCCACCCTTCCATCATCCCATTTTACTCGTTCATCATCACGCCCTCTTACGCCCTTATCACCATGTAATTTTCCTTAGCATCGCCATCCTCTATATCATGTACACCAGCTGACCTGATGTGTCTCCGTCTGCAGGGCGTATCATCCGCGGCTCATCACCGTCGAGGTCTCCGAGCAGCACGCCAAGGAATGGTTCCGCTCGCTCCTGTCCGGGGTCGAGTTCCTCCACAAGCGCGGCGTCGTGCACAACGACATCAAGTACGTCCCGTGTCCCCTTTGCGCCCCTTTCGTCGCGCCGCTTGTTCTCGCCAGAGCGCATGGCAGCATATGTCATATCGGCGCTTCCATCAGCCCCCGCAATATTAACGGCTGATGGGACCCGAAGCTAACCGAGCCGCCCTTGCCCTGCAGGCCCGCAAACATCCTTCTCTCGAGCGAGAACGTGCCCGTGCTCGTCGACTTCGGCTTCGCTGAACGCTACGACGTCAGTGCGCCCGAAGCGTTCCACAGCAACCTGTCGTATGGCACGCCCGAGGTATGGCTCCTTCCCCTCTCTCTGTGCAGCTGTCTTGCTCATGTGACTCGCTATCCCTCACTATATGCACGTCCCGTCCACCGACTATATGCGCACTCTGGCAACGCATGACCTTACAACATCTTCCCTTAACCGGCCCCTCTCCACTGCTGCTACTATCCGCTATCACCATCGCTTACTACTGCTACCACCACACCCCAACAACAACGTACACTACACACACACAGTACCTCTCCCCCGAGCGTGCCCGCGGCCTCCCGCACGACACGCGCAAATCCGACGTCTGGTCCCTCGGCGTGACCTTCTTCGAGATCCTCGTCGGCCGCACGCCCTTCGAGCACCCCAACGGCGAGCAATTCGCCACCAAAGGCGACCTCGAGAAGTACTGGGCGCGCACGCTCCGCGGCAAGTGGGTCGGCGCGTGGAAGATGAGCAAGGGCGTCGAGCGCCTCCTGCGGCGCATGATCGCCCCGAACGCGGACCTGCGCTGCACCGCGAGCGAGGCGATGGACGACGCGTACTGGACGGCGGCGAAGGCGGACGAGCAGGGGCACCCTGCGAGGCACGCGCACAGTACGTCCTGCCGCGTGCGAGGGGATAGGGGGTGCGGGGCCGCGATCGCTGACGCTTTCGGTTTCGCAGAGAAATCGGCGAGCGTGTCGCACTCGCGCACGTCGTCGCTCGCGCTCGATATCATGTCGCCCTGGGCCTCCCGGGCGAGCAGGGAGCGCGGCCACAAGGACGCTAACAAAGAGAAGGACAAGGACAAGGACAAGAGCAAGAACAAGCCCGCCTCTGCCGCCACGGTTGGGAAGGAGAATGCCATGGGCGTGAGCGCGAGGAAGGACAAGGACGCGCAGGCGCGCTCCGGCCACGCGCGTTCCCAGTCGCAGCCCAGGCTCCAGCTCGCCCCCGAAGGTCCGTCCTTCTTCCATCGCTCACTGCGCCTTGCTTTTGCTGATATGGGGTTGCTCGCAGCACGCGGCGTGAACCAGACGAAGCGGCCCGCCGTCTTCTCCGCGCTCTCCCCGATCAAGCACTCTCCCCCCGCCCAGACGCACACGGTCCCATTCGCGGCCGCGACGACGAGCGCGCTCGCCAAGGAGAATTCGCTCGCTCAGGAAAATTCCTTCGCTAGCATGACCGCTAGCGCGGATGCCGGGAACGGGAAGACCGCCGCCTCGCGCTCCACGCGCAAGCCTCTCGGTCCGCGCTCTCCTGCCGGCACGCCGCCGAGCTCGCTCCGAGGCTATGCGAGCAAGGAAAATGCGCACGCCAGGACGGCGCAGGCGGAGAACGACTACGTCAAGGAGAACAGGAAGGAGAAGCGACGCAGCCAGATCCTCAGGGACGTCACGCAGAGCGAGAACGTCTCCGTCCACAGCTCCACGCGCGGGGATAGAGATAAACCCAAGGAGAAGGCAGAGAGGGTCCCCGCGAACACGTCGGCGGACACGAGCAAGGACTCTGTCCGGAGCCGGATGAAGGAGTGGGAGCGCGAGCGCGAACGGCTGCGGGAGATGGAGCGGCGCAAGGAGTGCATGCGCGAGGTCGAGGAGGAGCGCGAGTGCGAGAAGGAGGTCGGCAGGGAGAGGGCGCGCGAGGAGGAGCGCGAGCGTGTGAGGCTCGAGGCGGAGGAGCGAGAACGGCTGGAGGAGGAACAAAGGTGGAGGGAGCAGCTCCGCCTCGAGCGCGAGCGCGAGAGGAGGAGGGAGAGGGAGGCGCAGAGGCAGGGGAGCGAGGAGGGCCCGTACGTCCTGCCTAAGATCAGCGTCGGGCCGTCGTTGACCCCGCCGGGGACTGCGCTCGCAACCCCTCTGAGTCCGCTGTTCGAGGGTGAGTTCGTGTGTAGGCGTTCGCTCTTAAGGGGTGCTGACTGGTTGCCTAGAACCTACTCCAGTTGACGAGCCTCCCCAAGCCAACGAGTCGAGCATCAGCGTTTTGAAGCAGAGTCTCAGGATGTCTATCGGTATGTCGCATTTTGACAGTAACCAACAGGTTCTAAATTGACGGTGGCGTACCAGGCAACGCTGTGCGCTTGTATAAGTCCTCAACACAGCTGCTGGGACGCTCCACTCCCGCTCTCACCCTTGGCTCTGACCATGGCGACGAAGACTCTCAAAGTCTGAGCGAGCAGCCTTCATGGGACGACGACGAAGGTACGCCCTTCGTCGCATGCATTGCCGTAAGATGGAATCTGACGTCGCCAACAGCGGCAAACGAGCAGCAACAAGCCGAGAACAGGATGGATCGGATGACGATCTGGATCCAGAGCGTCGAGAGTGCGTTCGTTCTTCTATTGATAACCGAGTCAACGCTCACGGTGATATTATATAACAATTACAGAGGTCGTAGATGAAGCTCGTCAGAACTTCGCGGCTTCGACCAGCTCTGGCCCCGCCCCCGCTCTCCCCATCGCCCCCATGTCCCGCGGGTCGTCGTACAGCCGTTCACGTGGCAACCGCATTCCGCGCAAGATCCTCGCTGCGAACCAAATCTTCGTCAATGACTATGAGCCTGAAGCATCCAGCAACCGACACTCCGCTGCGTTCTCGATGGACCGCAGCGCGGCATCCATGTCGCCCCTCCCCAGCCCTTCGTACCTCAATGCGGCGCGCTTCCAGGATCAGACCCTCCCTACAATCCCGTCTGAGGCGCCGAGCGGAGCTGTCGAGCCTCTGTCACAGTCGTTGTCTTACGCCGATTTGCCGAGACGCGCCGATTCCATGGGCCCTACCATCGTTCTTTCGTCGCCACAGACTCCTAGGAAGCGTCGCGCGACCGTGGTCACTCGCTCGCCGGAGAACGGCAGGAAGGCGCTCAGCTTGGAGATCGACGTGTCACCATCGAAGCGGAGGGAGAAGTCGAGGAGCCATGGCGATCTCCTGCGACCTATTACCCCGGTTACAAAGCTCGAGTTTGAGCTTGAGCGCCGTAAGTATATAATTGTGTCTATTGCTCTTGAGAGGTTTTCTCACTCAGGATGGATGAAATAGTTGCACAGCCCACGCCTACTCCAAGGTTGTCCACCGTTGTGGACAAGAACCTCTTCATCTCCTCTCCCATCCAGAAGGTAGCAGATGAGGCTGCTCCTCGATCGACTCCCCAGAGCCAGAGGTCGAAGGATGCGCTCACAGAGTCGCCCCTGCACGTCGATACGTACCCAACCAAGACGGCCCCGAAGGAGTCCATCGCAATCGACACTCCTGCGAAGCGCCACCTGGAGGGCGTGTATGATAGGTACGTTCCTCAGCATGTCGCCCATCAGATCAAGACGGCTTACATTCCTTGGCAGGTTCCTCATGTCTACGACTGGCGTCAGACGCAATGGCAAGGGCTATCAGTCCGAAAACGTCATGCGCCCCATCGAGAACATTCGGCCGCACTCCTCAATGGCCAAGCGCAGCCAGAAGTTCTTCCCTACCGGACGCCGCCAGATGCCACCCCCGGTCTCGAGCGACGACCTTCGTCGTTCGTCGTCCGTGGACGAATTCGGCGCATTCCTCAGCACTCCTGCTCCCAATCAAGAGCAAAATAACAACACCATCGCCATTGTTCGCAAGGCCTTCAAGGCGATCGTCACCGGCAAGCCTCACGCCCGCACGACCAAGCCCGCCTGGCATTGACATTGCGTTTTGTTTTATCTGCAAGTTTCGGTTCTGGTTTCGGTTTCCTCTATCCGCGTCTCGTTCTGGACCTCTTGGTTCGTTCGTCATCTTTCGTGCATACGTCTCAAGCTTTCGTTCTATTTGTGCATATCTATCCGCTCCGCTTCATTTGTATACCTTCGCGCATCTCCGCCCTTCCACAAACCTGTGTCTAGTGACATTCCTAGCCCACTGTTCCGACCACCACCTATCTCCAACTTACACTACTTACGTACTCGTCTTCTCTTCATCACCTCCGCATCGTCGTCGTCGCTATCTATGTTTCGTCAGTGCTGCTCTCGCGTTATTCCAGTATCTATCGAACACTCCGCCTTCGCACGACCCGTTACGGACTCTCACGACCGCCATTTGCTTATCGTCTTACGCTTTGATCATGCTCATGTAGTTAACGCCCCAATCCTAACTGTTGCTATGGTCTGCGACCGATCATGCTCGATAGCTACTAAGCTCGACGAGTGTATATGTACACGGGAGAATGAGGGAAAACAGTGCATGCAAGATGATAACAATACAATGGAGCGTACGAGGATAGTGTATGAGATGAATGATTACAGAAGTCCATCATGATGGCGGTGGGACACGGTTACGGCGGAGTGTGACGGGGGGATTGACCGCACCCTCTCCCTGCTTTTGGCGCTTAGCAGCGGTATCGTCAGCAGCGGCGTCGCCATCGCGAGTACGCTTCACGGCGTTCGGGACGGCAGCATCGCCCGCGGCGGCCGCTGCCGCAGCGACAGCAGCACCTCGACCCACGCCGGGTGCTGCTCCACGGATGGCGAGTCCACCCCTTCCAGGAGCGGGAGCCCCGCCGCGACCACGAACTGGGGCTCGAGGAGCCGGGGTAGGCTTCGCAGGGAGATTGACAGGGAGGCCTGCCTTGCCCGTGGGGGCGGCAGCAGGTGCGGCGGGGGAGGCAGAAGTAGCAGAAATACCAGCAGCAGGAGTAACGAACGCAGAGGGCGTTGGCTTTGAGGGAGTTGCTTCTGCTGCTGGAGCTGGAGCAGGTGCTGGGGCACCGGAGTTTGGATCGAGTTGCTGGAGGCGAGCCTCCAGTTCCTTGACCTTCCCCTGAGCCCGGACAAGTTGTTGGTCCTTGAGCTTCGCACGTGCGGCAGCCTCTTTTCGTCCACGCTCTACTGCATCGTCAAGAGCTTTCGCATGCTCCTCTGCAAGGGTCTCCTTGTACGCCGCCACAGCAGCATCAATAGCGGCTTGGGTGTCCGGTAATGGAGCGGCCGCCGAAGCGTTGGCGGCCTCCAGTGCAGCCTTGAGTTCTTCCTGATGCTTCTTGACGAGACGTTCCTCCAACGCACGTAACTCCTCCGCATGCTTGGCTATGGCCGCCTCTGAGGCTCCTGCAGAAGAACCCGCTTGTTGTGAGACTTGTTGCAACTCGTCGCGCAGCTTCTGCATTTCCTCGGCGGCTCGCTTGCTCTCAGCCATACGAGCCCTCGATATCTCCTCGATGCGGCTCTTGAATTTTTCCTATGGTTGTTCAGACATTGATCGAATGAATAGATTTAAGATACGTACACTGGCAGCGCGGGCGCCCTTGACATCATCATTGGCTTTGGCAATCTGCTCGGTCAGGGCCTATAAAGCGGATGAGGACCGAGATTCCAATATACGTCACACCAGCTTCACTTACATCGGCCTGAGCCTTGGCTTCATCGCGAGCCTTGAGAAGCTCGGCACGCTCGGATTGCCACCGGCTCTGAGCCTCAGCCACATCAGCGGGCACTTCAGTAGCGGGAGCAGAGGCCCAGTTAGCCTTCTCAGCAAGGAGACTATCCCGCTCAGCGCGGAGACTGTCCCGTTCAACACGAAGGTTCTCCTGCATTTTATCGTCATGAGAGGTGAGGACTCCAATCACACCGAATGACGTACGAGAGTGCCAGTGAGTCCAGTGGCTTCCGACGAGCTCAACACATGAGCGGCTTGAGCGTCGGCCAACGCCTTCTCGAGGTTAGCCTTATCCGTGCGCAAGGCCTCTAACTCTTGGGTCAGACCGTGGTCCACAGGAACACCGGCAGCGGCAGCTTCTTGCAAATGATTCTTGACTTCCTCAAGCTCATGTGTCAAAGCTTCTACCTGGCTCTGCAACTCGGTGTTCTGCTGAGTAAGCCGGGCGATCTCTGCGGCATCCCTGTCGAAACGAGCCTTGGCCCGCGCATTGTTCTCCCGACCCGTGTGCCTCAACTTATTGTTCATTTCTTCGAGCTGCCAGACGATGAATGAGTTGCAATTCACGGTCGAAGCATGCGCGCGTACCTTGGCTAATTGCGTGCTGGTGTCACTGCCTTGCTTTTCTGCGGCCGCCTTGAGTTCGGCGTTCTGAGCTTGCAGCTGCGCAATCTCGTCCTTGAGTAATTGCATCTCAGCCGGGTCGATGCGGTCGTACTGCGAAACAGAGCCATGAATCCAAGCGACCAATTGGGTGCGAAGGCGATCAGACCTTCGTGAGGAGTTGCGCGTTGCGCTCCTGCCACCTCCGGCTTTCGTTCTCAAGCAACTTGATCTGCTGGTCCTTAGCTTCGAGCTCTGCTTGCGCAATCTGGACCTTCTCCTTCGTAGGCTCAACTTCGGCAGTGACTTGACGCAGTTCAGCCTCGAGCTGACGAGCGCGTTTCATATAAGCCTCGCAGTCGCTACGCAGAGTTGCATTACTCTCGCGGAGGATGGCAACTTGGTTGATCTTCTCCGCCAGCTGACTGTGTTGCTCATCGGAGACCGCTGCTTGGACGGCACGTTCACGCTCCTGAACGTCCGTTAGTGGGAGTCTACAATCCTTCAAGTGTCGACCCACCTCTGATAGTGCCCTGCGAGTCTCCTCGAGGTTCTGCGAGAGATGATCAATGTGACTCTTGAGCCGGGTGTTTTCCTGCTTGCTGAGTTCTAGTTGAAGCTCAATGATCTCTTTCTCCTTGCGCAAATACGTAACGAGAGAACGGAGCTCCGCGACCTTGGTGTCAGCATCATCGGTAGTCTCAACCTCGCTAGACTCCGCGACAGTAGAACTGGCCGCCTGTTTGATGCGAGTGGCATGTGTACTGACAGACTCGAGGTGCTGGTGAAGAATGTTGTTCTGGTCGCTGAGATCCTTGCACCTATATTTCGCTGAGCCTTCTGAGGTCGCAGCGGACGCAGAGATGGGAGACATACCTAGCCTTCAGGTCTGAGATCTCCTTGTCTAAGGCCTCTCGCTGCTGCTGCCAGCTCTCCTCGGAGCTTGTGAGTTTCGCCTGAGCGGTTTCAGCCGCAGCGTGTCCCTCCCTAGCTGCTGCCTGGCTCTGGGATAAGCGCTGTTTCAAGTCGTCAACAGACTTGAGCGCCTCCGCATGCGCGACGACCTCTCTTGAATAGCGCTCCTCCGCGGCCTATGCGCGCAAGCGTGAGCAGCAAGATACCAAATGGCTCAGGGAGATGACGAACCTTTGCACGCTCCTCTTGCTGCTTGATCTCAACCTCCCACGCCGAGCGATCTGTGTGTGAGGTCTGAGCGGAAGTGGTCAAGTCCACGATTGCGCCCTCGAGCTCCTTCCTCTCGGTCGTCCAAGCAGCACGCTCGGTGTCGAACGAACGCTGCAACTCGGCATTCTGCTGAGTGACCTCATTCAGGCGCTCTTCGGCAAGACGGAGCCTGTCCTGTGATGCTTGGATCTCGGACTGCCGCGGAACGGATCGTCAACGTGTGTCCTGATCAATAGTAGAGTGAACAGACCTGTCTCCTCTCCAGCTCAGCCTCTGTTGCGCTCTTGTACTCATCGTGGATCGCATTCAAGTTGGCAAGGGCGGCCTCGTTAGCTTGGCTGATTTCCTGGAACTGCTGGACGTGGCTGCGCGCAGTCGCGAGATCGACCTCTGCGACCTTGAGGGCAGAGCTGATGGGACTGTCAATTTCCCGACGACGAAAAAAGTGGTAGCCAGCTCACCGAAGCTCCGCAACCTCCACCTCGAGTTGTTGCTCACGGGACATGTCCTCATCCGTGCGAGGAGTAATGCCGTTGACACCGCTGGCTCTGCGCTCGTAGACGGCAAGCTTTTCCTCGTTGCCCTGGAGTTGCCTCGTTAGCTGTTCGACACGTTCCTCGAAATGTTTCTTGCTCGTCTCAGCAGCAATGAGAGACTCGCGGGTCTTGCTAAGCTCTTGGATCTATGATCTATTGTCAGTATCTGAGTAGACAGCGCCGTGAGAACTGACACGTACGGTCTTATCAACCTTATTTTGCAATTCCCTGAGCTCGATGTCCTTCTGCAGCGTCAGACGGCGAACAGACTCGCGCTCCTGGGAGAGCTGAGTGCGCATGTCTTGGCTACGGTCAAACGTTAGCATAGTGCCCCGCCTTATCTGCCAATCAGGGCCACTTACTTCTGGTTATCTAGCAGCTGCAGCTGGCTCTCGAGACGCCGACGGTCGTTCTCACCAGACCGCTCGAGATCGTTGTGCATCTTCTGGACGTTGGCCATGAGATCAGACAGATGTGAACGCTCAACAGCGAGAGTCTTGTTCTCCTCAACGAGGCGGAGTTGTATGCTCTGGACGGACCTTGTGAGTCTTACGCGTCTGTTAGAATGGCTCCACAGTACATACCTCCCATATCTTCTTCTCGGCGCGAAGGTTGGCGCACTCATTGCGAAGCTGCTCGAGCAACTGGTTGCTTGCGAGCAAGTCCTCGGACATACGGTTGCATTCGATGTCCACGCGAGTGTAAGTGTCGTACAGCTTCTGATTACGGGCAAGCAGCTCCTCGTTCTCGCGCTTCTGGATGATGATCTGGTCCTGGACCATACGATGGCGTTCTGTACATTCTTTGTTAGCAACCGAAGCGACAATGGATATGCTTCGGATACTGACCGGCGAGGACTTCGATTTGAGCATTCGCCTTCGCAAGAGCAGTGCTGAGCTTCGAGACCTCGCGCTGGGCGTTGAGAGTCTCGTCACGCAGACGCGTTGAGTCGACACCCATCTCGGTGCGATAAGCTTCGAACTGCTTCTGGACCTCCTCGAGTTCCTTCGCCAACTCAGACGAGTCCGAGATCTGCACCTGACCGTTAACGCCGTTGGGCACGCGTGTGACACTACCGGACTCTTGCTGCCGTTGAAGTAGACTACGAAGAGTGTCGCGTTCCTTCATGTACGCCTGGATGGTGACGTCGCTGCTGCGCTTCTGGCTTTCAAGCTGCTGCTGAAGCTGCTTGATGGCTTCGTGCGCCTCCCGAACGGCCTCGCCCTGCTCACGGTCCAGCGCATCCTTGTAGTCCTTCTCCTCGGACTCAAGCTTGGAGCCTAGTTCTCGGACAATCTTGAGCAACTTCTGGTTCTGCTCCTGAAGTTGAGGGATGGAGCGGAAGAGAACGAGGTTATTGGTGATCACGGCCTCAATGTTTTCCGCAGGTCGAGACATCTCGTCCTGCTCAAGCTCCTCGTCGCTTGGGATAGATGGGTCTTGATGTCTACCAAGTTCTTTGAGGAGAATGCGAAGTTGTCGTCCGAGGTCCTCAAGCTGCTTCTCGAGGAGCTCGTTCTCGCGCATGCTCTTCTGCAGCTTCTGGCCGTTCTCCTCCGCAGCAGTGGCTAGCGCATCCCGCTCTGATAAGGCTTGCGCAAGCTGCGATGCGAGCTGAGTAGACTCGGACTGCAGTCGTTCGTACTCGGCCCGCTGCTGAGAAAGTATAGGCGCCTAGACGACATCTCAGTAAAGATGGCAGTAAGTTCAAACGGCACGCACCCTCTCCTCGATCTGAGCAAGAACAGCCGAGAGCGTACGATCCATGTGGTCGTACTCCGCACACTTACGCGAGTAGTCCTCCTGGAGTTTGATATAGTCGGAGTAGACCTCGGTGAAGGACTTCCCGCCTCTCTGCGCGCGGCTGGCCATCGCGACGGTCGGGCTGAGGCCTAGCATGCCCTGAGTGAGCATGTCCGCTGATGGCGAGCCGTTCCGCACAGGAGTGGAAACAGAATGACCACGGGCAGGCGTGCCGGGAGTACTGACAGAACCTGCGAAAGCAGGTATGGGGAACTCGCCGCGATCCATCCGTTCCAAGACAGCCTGCAGCTCCTGCACCCTCTTCTCCGCATCCTCCGCCCTCTGCTTCTGATTCTCGATCTCCTCCCGTAGCACTGCCTCCCGTCTCTCCGCCTTGTCGTTCACGCCCGCATAGTCTTTCTCAATGCTGTCCACGATGGCCTTCGCCTGCTTCTCGCGCTCCTCCATCATGGACACCAACCTGCGTAGACCAGCTGCCTCGCTAGAGTATGTCGCCTCTTGCTCGGCAAGTTGTCCCTTAAGATTCTGGATGCGCGTGAGGGCCTCCGTGAGTTGGTGTGTCTGTGCAGCGTGCGCGGACTGGAGAGCCTTGAGTGTGCTCTCAGTGGACGCGTGAGTTTGGGCAAGGGAGTCGTGTGCGGCCTGAAGTTGGGTAAGTTCGGCATGCTTAGTCCGGCGGTACTTGGCGAATTCCTCTGACTTCGCAACAAGCTCAGTTGAGCTGCGCTCTGCCTCGCTCTTCGCAAGTTCCAGCTGCTGGGTCAGCGAATCGAGCTTGAACTGTAGGAAGATTAGTAGGACCGAGGGACCCGGACCAGACGCGGACGCACCTTTGTCGAAGTCTCTGCCGACGTGAGTTCCCTGAGCTGGCGTTCCAGTGCCTGGTGTTCTTGGCGGGCCTGCTTGAGATCCGCACGAAGAGTCTGAATTTCCGCGTCGCGCTGGCCCGCGTCGTCCTGCAACCTGCTAACAACACCCATAAGGTCACGCTTCTCGCGCTCGGTCTCCTCAACACGTTGCTTAAGCGTTTGGACTTCGGCGGATGAGGAGGTCTGCGTGGTTGAGACAGTGTTGAGTTGCGCTTGCAACTTAGCGCGTTCAGAGGCTAGACGCGCCCCTTGTGAGAACAGCCGCAGCCACCGGAAAGCACACATCGCGATGCCACCACGCACCTAGTGTATCCTTCTCCTGCTTGACCTGTTCGAGCTCCTTCTGCACTGACTCCAACGCAGATTGTAACTCGGAAGTGGCAGTTTCGCCGTCCTGGAGTGCTTGGTCCAGCTCGACATCCTTGCGCTGAATCTCGGCCTGAGCTTCTTCAAGTTCGCGCTGAGCGGTCTCCACATCCGTAGCCTGACCAACAATCAGTCTATACAACGAGACGATAGCATCCGGTGCAGGGTTCGTGAGGTTGACTTCAGGAAGGAGATTGGTGAGGTAATCGAAGTCAACATCCTCCGGGATCGTGACGGTGAAGGGTGAGGAGCCAGGGGCGGGGGAGTTGTCGCGTGTAGTAGCATCCTGAGAGGCCGCTGCAGTCGCGGCTTTGCTTTTTCGGCGGGTCCTCATCGTGGCGGACCCGGTGGGTGTAGGTGAAAGCAAGGACCAGTACTACGCGCCACATGCCATTGCATCCGCGAGTGGTTGTTTGTCCGTATTTGGCAATAGCCTCTGAATTCAGCAAGGCCAAACAACCAGGTTGGACTGACTCCCATCACGTGCGCTCGCATAACTCCAGTTCGCGTCGTGACGGTGCTTGGCCTGTTACGACGGTTGCGCTGTCCCCGTTTCTCCTTTTCACGGCATCACTCACTCTGTGACGATACTGTTTCTAGGCCGCTATGTCGTTCTTCAACTCTATTGGGTAAGCTGGTTGTTCCGCCGGTACTACTCATCGATGCCGATGGAAGTATATGCAGCCGCTCCATGCAGCGCAACCAACGGCCCCCAAGACGCTCGACAACACCCACTTCTGGCAGCTTTCCATCGACTGACTCGCTTCCGCCCCCCACGCCGACGAGTCCCTCTGTGCCCAAACCGCTCTATCTATGCAGTCCGTTCGTAGAAGCCGCGCTGGTGAAGGGCAACTTCAAGACAATCGTCATGCTGCCCAAGTACGCGGACGTGATGGAATGGGTCGCAGTGAACAGTGCGCTACATCTGCAACGCTTTAACTAGCAGGCTTGCTAACTCGGAGAAATCGTTTCCTCTGCCTCCGACTTCTTGCGTCAGTCTTTGACTTCTACCAAAATCTGAACCAATTCTACGGCGTCCTCGCCGAGTGCTGCACGGCGCAGTCATGCCCCACCATGTCTGCAGGCCAAGGGTACGTGAACTTAGTGGATCTCAAGCTCGCTGGCGTTAACGCCGTCCCCCCCTCCCCCATTCCTTGTTAGTCTCAACTACACGTGGATCAACCAAGATCGCAAAAACGTGCAGCTCCCCGCGCCCACGTACATCGACTACGTGATGACCTGGGTGCAGAACCTCCTTGATGACGAGAACGTCTTCCCCACCAAGTCCGGTACGTGTCGGAGCCATGCTTCCCATTCATCCATCCACCATCTGCCTGCTACCTTCTGACGTTCTCCCGTGTTTCACGTTCTATACTCCATCCCCTCTGTCCACCTTCGCTTCGCTCCGCCCTCTTTCTGTTCCTTCTGATCACCCCGTGAAACACCCACAGGCCGCGATTTCTCGCAGAACTTCCCCTCAACCGTCAAGCACGTCTACCGCCAGCTTCTCCGCGTATTTGCGCACCTCTACCACGCGCACTACCCCCAGATCCTCCACCTCCGTTCCGAGGGCCACTTCAACTCCCTTTTCGCGCACTTCTTAGCCTTCGGCAAGGAGTACGAGCTCCTCGATCCCAAAGACATCAAAGGCCAAGCGGGCGCGCCCGTCGGCGTTGGGGCACTCTGGGAGAAGTGGAAGGATATGGGCATCCTCGAGTCCTCATAAGTGTTTGGAGCTTGGGGGACTAGTGTTAGGGTTGGTTTGCATGCTGCAGGGGGGGGGGACGTCGATAGAATGGGTTTGGAGACGGCCGGTTCGTCATATACCACACACGCATGCACATTGGAGTGTCTCAGAGGACCACTCTCTGAGCGTGTAACATACATATCATGGAAAGACTTACCGAAGGGGTACTATACTATCGTGAGGCTCCACTTGCGAGCGAGACCAGTAGTAGTAGGCTAAAGGAGCAGCCCTTTCGGGCCAAGTACAATCCGATCCAGCCGGTTCACGAAAGCCATCCATAGGACAACTTGGGTGTCTTCCTCTATGATCTCCAACGCCCTGATCGGGTACGTCACCCTCGTAGACGTTGCAGTCTGGCCAAGCACTTGCGGCTCCGGAGAGAAAAGCACGGTATCCACGTCGCGGGGTGGGAGAGCTTGCCCCGTACGGAGAGACCATATGTGTAGTAGATTGTCTCCTCCACCAGAGAACAGGAAGTCTTCCCCGGGATCCACGGTGATCCCCTATGGCGAGCAATGTGTTAATGGTGGGATGCTCTAGCGGCAGGACATTCGAACTCTCTCACAAGCTTTGACTCGATAGTGGGCGAGAATCCCCAGAACTGAAGGAGGGGGGTGTTCTTGCGAAGGAACCGCATATCGTGCGTTTCAAGCTATGTTCAGCCGTCCATGAGCTTGGATCTGGAACTCAAAATCAGGCACCATACCTCTCCCCGCATGGTCCGGATGACGAGTTCATGCCCGTGGACGATACGAAGGTAGTCAATAGCCGGCGTCATTTTCCACGCGGACGGTCGCTCCGCCATGTTCACCGCCAAGTCCGTTTTGCTCCCCGGCTCTCTGGAATCCCAGCGGTCGACAATGCCGTTCCGCATGCCCATGTACGTGATGTCCTGGGCGCGAGTGAGCGACTGACAAGTCTTGCTGTCAACGTGAGTCATTGGATACGTTACCTTATTATGTTGGCATAGCGCGAGTACGTCACTGCTTCTCGGTAATCGGATGTAGTCGTGCTTTTCGACGTCTAGGAAGCACACGGCAGCCTTCCGTCCACCTAGAGATCTAATTTTGGACGGTACTACTGATAGGTCTGTGCTGACTTACCTATGATTACTTTGCGGTCAAGCACTTGACCACACCAAACGTCGCTGCACACGTGTATCGGCAGCTCTCGAACGGTCAAAACTCTACGTCACACGACCGGGCATTAGAGGAAGTAGCTCGGGGTACTGAGCCTTCTCACCCTCCAGTATGATCGTTCTTGGTGAGAAGACGTGAGGGTGAGCCAAAAGACGTTGCCCTAACATTCAAGTCAGCTTCTTGCAGGCGCATCCTGAATATGCGATGAGGACATCCCCAGCCCTGACATACACGCAAATAGGTCCTGAGCGAGAGATAGAGGTAACCTGACAATGAAGGGCAAACGGCACGGTGAGCATTCATAGTTTTTTGCGTAGACGTGCAACCATCACACCTGTGTCCGCAGGCCAAACCGGCGCTTCCCGACGTTAGGGTCATCTGTCCGCACGGAGTACAACCAGCCCCATGTGTCTCCGATGAGGATTTCTTCGTTCTCCTGCCAAGGGATAGTTAGGGATACACGAGGGAAAGGCGATGAAGGGCGGGATGTTTAGACCTTGGCGCATAGTGCCGTTACCGGGCCGTCGAACTGCACTCTAGCTGCCCCCTCTGTCTTGGGCGTATGATTCGAGAGTTTTCCGATCTGAACATCACTATATGTACACTGTCTTTGAGCCTGTGATGACTTTCGCGGCCGTAGCACGTACTGCATGCATCTCCTCCGGTATGTGCCGAGAGGTGATTCTTTGAGCGCGTTCAACGAACGCCATACTGTGTTACGGGGTTCAGACGGCTCGGTGTCTTCCTCTTCGAGTCCTTGCTGCGCATGCTGTCGTTTCCGCGGCGGGCTCCCCTCTTTCTCCCTGGGCGACCGTCGTCGCCGGTTAGACGGTTGCTGCGGGTGTACGGTGGTAACATTTGCTTCTGTCCGCGACGCTGGTCTAGAAGGCGCGCCCGCCGGTCTAGACGCGAGGGGGAAGTATCGTTTTGTCTCGTCATCCCAATACAATCCAGGGAGGTCTCTTGGAGGCATAGTATGTCTGATACTTGCGATTTCGCTGTCCAAGGTGTCGAACGATGACAGGTGCGGACTCGGATGACCTGTGACACAATTGTGAGTGGAAGTGTCAAGTACTAGCCAATGTAAAGTAGCGCCTGTGTAACCATTGTAGACAATAGCCGCCCAGCGTCTCCGTTTGTCTTTTCGAGTGCGGTCTCACGCAATAATATTGCTGATTATTTTCCTCGGTCCATGTATGGTCATTGGGAGTTACGCTGCCGTCGATGTTTCTTCACTGCATCCCTCAACCTGAAGTGAGGACATCAGAGATTGGCCGTCAAAGATGTGATAGTGGTCGAGCAAACCGTGCATAAATTGAGTGGAGTAGATGGATCTGGCCACCAGGGAGTCGGGACGGTGGGAGCACGTCCCGCGGCTTCGGGTCCGCAGCCGCCCTTGGCTTGAGCTTATCCTCGAGACTCCGCGTCTCGCTCGCGTCCAGAGTTTTCGCTCCCCCTCTCCGTCCCCCACCCCCCTCCACCCCCCCTTCGGCATACAGCATACAGCTCTGTCTTGGCGCAGGCTGGCTCTGCAGTTGCTACAGCATCCCTTCTATCCCCTTCAAGTCGGAACTTGGCCCGCCGCTCCTTTGCCCCATCCCACCCTAACTAACTGCGCACGAAACCCCGCGCATATTGTATCAACTATGCCCGCGAGCCCACGCTCATCGACGAGCTCGGATTCCTTCACCTCCGGCCGCAACTCCCCGTTCGACGCTTATGATTCCACCGCCGCCCTCATCCTCGTTCCGGACGTAGAGGAGACTACCCCGACTGGGGCCGCGTTCGATTTTTCGAGCGACGATGACGAGCCAGAGGATTCGGACCTCCAGCTGGAACGTCTTCGGAATTCCCCAATCCCCCCGCTCTCCTCTATTTCTGTCTTCCTGTACCTCTTCGCGCCGTTCCTTAAGCTTGGTGCACTTATTATCCCGTCCTTGGATATACCGCTCAGGATCGCCGCACCTGCTCTCTTGCTCTTCGCGGTGCTATCGGCGTTCACGCGGCATCTGTGGTACATGCTCGCCCGCTATGTCAGGCGAGCAGACTTGGAGGAAATCGTGTTAGAGACATTCGCGCGGGGCAGAGGAAAGGAAGGACGGAGGACGGCACTTCGCCAGGTCGTGCGGCTCTCCACCCAATTATCGAGGATATCTCTCGCTGCGTTGTACCTGCGATGTATGTCATACTCAGCTCGATATCTTATATGCGTGTCCGCTCATGTCTTATGGATCCGCAGTGTCTGTGGATATGCTCCTCACATACTTCCCGGATGTCCTCACGGTGCCCTCGAGGCTGATCACGACTATTGTCCTCGTGGCGTTCATCGCGCCCCTGTATTCCGCCCGCTCTCTTGGTTCCAAGGGCATCATCTACGCTTCATGGGTGTCCATAACGGCCTACGCCGCGTGGTTTGCGTGTACGATTTATATGCATACCAAGCATATAGTCGAGCCTATCGCCTATTCCTCCTCGCTTGGTAAACTTTGGGATGGAATACGTGAGTGCTCCCTATCGACTGATCTCTGTCCAAGTAGCCTGACTCTCCTTCCAGCTACCTTTGCGTTTGCCTTCGCCACATCCTCCACCGTACCTCTGTACGCCTCATTGAAGGGAACCGTCGAGCCGGTGACACCGAAACCCAGACGGTCGCGATCCTTCAAGCTCCTGTCTATCTTATCCTTAACACTAGCCCTAGCGTTCACTCTACCTCTTGTCTTCTTTGAGGCTTCTGCCCATGTGCCGGTATGTCCGTGCTCCCATTCTGTGCACGGCGGAGCGTACTGATCGTTGACCCAGCGCCAGGAACTGCCCTCCGCCGAACTGAAAGCGACCGTAGCCGTATTCGGCGCCATCGCCCTCCTCTTCTCCATCCCCTCGGTCCTCATCACCACCCCCGCTCTCCCCGTCCCTTACCCTATCCGCCGCGCCACCTCCTTACCCATCTCGAAAGTGCTCATCTACATCCTCACCCCCGCGCTCGCGCTCCTCCCCGCGCACGTCACGCGCGTGGGCAGTGACCTTGTCCTCTTACTCGCCTTCCTCAGTACGTACGTCGTGCCCGCGCTCCTCCACATCACGATCCACTACTTCCGGCGCCCGCTGGCGATCGTCGTTCCTCCCGCGACGCCGTCGCCCGCGCGTGTCCCGTCGGCCGAGTCGGGCAGCGACTCGCGCCACGATGAGCTCCTGCAGCGGAAGGAGCGCACGCTGCAGCGGCGGAGGCTTGGGCGGCGGCTCGTGTGGGACTTCGGTGTGTGGGTCCTCCTCGTCCCTGTGGGCGGGGGAGGGTTCGTCTGGGCGATCGGGAGGATGCTGGACAAGTGGTAGTACGCGCGGTAGACTGTTAAGTGAGATAGACGATTTTCTCTCTGGCGCGCGGGTCGGGACGGAGGGTCGATCGGGTCGTCTCTTGTTGTTGTAGTCTTGACGGACATTTTGGCACCATCACTATTACTTACTTGTGTTGCTTTGTACTTGTACTACCAGGTCTACGTGAGCCCATCGAGAGGCAACTTCCGAACCAAGAAACAACTCAGAGGGACGTTCGGGCGGACTTGCCATCCTTGGAGGAGTGGATTGCCGGAAGGGTGCGGTGGCTGTCCACACGTTCCGACACCCCTTCGCACACACACCTTCTACGTCGACAGCTGTGAAGAGATGCGAAGGCCCGCGATAATGAAACAGTCTGACTGGGAGCAAATCAAGACAGGCTAATACCCTTCACACAAAAACGACCCGCCAGCTCACATCTCAAGACTTGCTCTGCCTGACCTCTGTCTCATCCGCTGCAGAACACACAGAGCGCACTCCGAAGCCCCATGGACGACTCTGAGCAGCTAGGACGTACTCGTTCCGCGACAAACTTTCGCATCTGGTCGGCTTCGGTATCTTCCTCGTCTCACGCTCCGGTGCCCCGTCCGAATAGGGCGGTCGCCAACGCAGATCAAGTAGCCCTCCTCAAGAAATATGTCGCGCGCACCGGCATGGACGGTACGAAGGAGCACTTGCTCGCGGAGATCGCTCTAGAGACAGGACTGTGCGTTCAGACACCGCCATCGTCTGAGAAACACTGACTGGACACGAGTCCACAGGGACGCCAAATGGGTGCGCCAATGGGTCCTGAGACAGTTGCGCAAGGACAAAGGCAGGTCGAAGGGGAAAGGCAGGCGGTCCACCCCCTCGAGCAGCGGTCCGGCACGCGAAGTGCCCTCTGAGGCGTCCCGAAGCCCATCTGAGGCACCGGAGGATCCGTCGACCACGACTCCGCCGCAGAAGATCTTTGCTGCTCCGGTTTCTGCACCTGCCAGAGCTACTACTGGACCGGGGCTGACTCTTGGTGTTCTGGAACCTGGTCCGAAGACTCGCCAGAACAGTGGCAACTCGATGGCTAGCTCTACTATGGCGACTGTCGGCACCACTTCTCCTGTGATTGCCTACGAGCTTGAGGGGATTCCCCTGATGTATCAATACTACTCAGACGTTGCTCCTGCATCCCTTCCGGTCTCTCATGGGCTTTCGACTTCCATTCCAGCACATGAACCTGCCCCCGGCACCCTCACCGCCCCTTTTTCTTCAGAGACAAACTACCAGCACGCTACTACCGATACCTCCACGCCCGTGTTGCAAGCCAACGCCGCGCAATGGCACGCATTCACCAACACCTATCCCCAAACACTCCGTCAAGCTGAGCTTCTCGCGCAGGCGGCATATAGCGCACCCGCGCCCGGCCCTTCTGGCCTGAGCGCCCCACACTTGTCCCCGGCCACCCCCTCTCTGTCCTCTTCCAGAAATGCCGAAGCCACGTTTCAACAAGCTGCACCCGGTGGTCTCAGTCCTGGCAGTGCCTACCTGTACCGAATCTTTAATGAGAACGTGGCGTCTCCTCTGATCCTGGCTGTACCTTCCGAGGCGCACGCGTCCGACGTTGGGGAATACATGGAAGGGCTCACTAGACCGTACGCCGCGCCGGCTGGGCTGGAGGCTACTCTCTCTGTGGCGACCCTGCCTTCACCACTCGTGTCTATGCTTGCGCCTGTCACCTTCCCTGCCTATCCCGTAGCCTACCAGTTGCCCTATTCTGCTCTAGTCGACATGACGAAGGGCGTTCGCATTCGGGGGACAGCCACTGAGGGGGACCCGGGACTGTCCGCTTGTACTCGGACCGACGTGCTGAACGCGGTCACGGTGAACTCAGGTATGTACTGTCGCGTGTCGCTGTGTCTCCAGACGTGCAACCAACCAACGAGCTATAGCACAAGACATCAGCGAGATCTTAGGCCTGAACTTCACCTACGGTAGTGCGTCTGCAACAGCCGGCAACGTCCTGGAGATCCTTCGCGCAACTCCGGTGGGTGCGATCCATGAGGAAGAGGAGGAGACGGAAGACGAAGAGGAAGTCGTCACGCCAGGTGAAGTGTCTGACTTCACGCCGTCGTTGTTGCAGCATGATAAGGGGAAGGAGAAGTCGACGGACGCGCGGGTCGCGATCGTGGAAGCGCCGAGCGAAGTCGGAACGCCGTGAATTGTCACGAACGGATACGATAGAAGGCATACAGTGTCTGGTTTCGAGCGAACGCGTAGGCGGAAAGGAGAACAAATGTCCGAAACGTACTATGTCTGTGTGTCTCCAATACGGCCGATGGCTATTAATATGCATGTAACTAATCTCATCGCAGTCGAATCATGGTCATCCATTTCATGCAGCGCGCAGCGATTGGAGCGACGGAGGCACGAGCTCCGCCGGGAGGGCCTGCGCAACCTGGCGGGTGTTTCTCAGCTCCAGCTCAGACGAGTAAGACAGCAATGCAGACACACCTTGCGCATCATCTCCTCGCCGCCGACCTCCCATCCGCTCTCGGCTACGGGGAGCATGCTAGATGTCACCAACCGCGTCGTGAGGTTGCCAAGCCCGTAGCGATCGCCTGCGTGCTTCCGCCACTGGAGCAAGTCGCGCAGGAGCTTGTACTGTCGTGCGAGGACACGCCTGCGGGCAGGGATCGCTTGTGGGTCGAAGCGAGGCTGGTTCAGCTCAATAAAGGGCGCGAGGGTCGTCTCGATCTCTGTGATCGCGGTGTTGAAGACGGTGTAGACGGACTTCAGGAGCAGCTGCAATCGCAAGGGCCATACAGGGCTGAGTGCTACTATCACTGTAGGTCAAGGCAACGACTCACCTCGAACTTCTGGTTCTGCTTGTCTACCGAGACCTCTATCTCTTCCGACAGGTCTATTAGGCGCCTGATATCCTTCGCCGAGTATGGATCGAGCCCTCCGCTCTCTATGATACGGCAGACCCGCGGGATGAGGGCTGTTGTGATCATGGCCGAGACAAGGTCGCCGTCGGGGCCCAGCTCGGGCTCGTCGTCTTCGTCGTCCTCAGACGGGCGCGAGTACTTGTACAGGGACCCGTACCAGTGGAACGAATCGAGGCTTCTTGGACGCTGTTCAGGGCTCGTGAGAATCCTCCTCCCAGCTTCAATCGTTAGGCGCATACACGCACCTCCAGCGGGTTCCACCCGAGGATCTCCAGCCGCACCCAGAACTCCCAGGCGCCCACCATCCCGAGCCCGCCCCACGCTCCGGTGTAGATGTCCCCGAACTTTGTCCTCCACTCCCCGAACCACTTGCCCAAGCCGGCGTTCGGGTCCTTGAACTCCTCCGCCTTCACGTCCGCCATGATCTCCTTGGCATCCGCTAGCAGCTGCCCCATTGCGATACGGTAATCTTCCGCGTCCGCAGGAGGGAGGGACGCGTCCGTCGAGTAGCCCTCCTGCTCCTCCTGCGCGCGCTGCTGGTTCGTGGCTCGACGAAGGACGCGCCGAGACGCGCGGGCGGAGGCGCGGTTCGCGCGAGCCGCGGGAGAGTTGACGGAGGGGACGGCGCGGCCTAGCTCGTCGAGTTCGTCGGTGGGAGGGCGCTGGAGTGAGGGCGGAGTACCGAAGAAGAGGGCGAGGTCGTCGGCGTCTTCGGCGCGCCGCCTTTGGGCGATCATGTCGGCGCGCTCTTTGATGAGCGAGATGTGGTCGTTCTCGAGCTTCTCTAAAGGGGGGAACTGGGTTCCGGAAGGGTTGTCAGTGTCGTTTGGGTGATGAGTGGAAAGAGGAATACCTTCTCGTCGAGGAACGTTGCTACGCTCTCGATCCAGTCCCGGAAGGCGGAGAACCAGCTGCGTTTCTCCTCTGCTTTCGCGATCATCTCGCGCATCTCTTTCTCTCGCTGTTCGAGAATGCGTTGCTCTTCGCCAAGTTTGGTTAGGGAGGTAGAATGTTGTGCGTGCGACGTTGTCAGTTCGCTCATGCTCTGTGTTAGTCGGGCGATGGCAGCGCCCATAGTGGGTATTGGAGTAACAGGAGGTACTACGGATGACAGTCAGGATTGACTTTGTGGAGGTTACACGTGAAATCAACGTACTTGGTGCAGGTTTGTACACTGGTTTCGCGACTGGTTCTATTGCCTGTGCGCGCAGCCCACCACGCCGGAGCTGTTCTTGCTCCCATTCTTTGGTCTCTTCATCTTCATCCTCCCTATGTGGAGTGGTTGGAATCGCACTGACGATACCAAGCAGAAGAGCAACTCACGCATCCACAATCATCTCGTTCATTTCTTCTCGGCGCTTCTGTGCTTCTTTCTTCCTTGACTTTTTTCCTAGAGCGATGCGTTCTTTTGCGCTGGTGTACTCGGCGAATTCTGGAAGTGGGACATTCTAAGCCAGTGACTTCTGGATCAGACGCTGTGCAGTACATACCATCGTCAGCGTCGCCAAGCTCGTCTTCTTCCCTCACCAGCCTGCTCTCTGGGTGCGGTCCTTGTGAGAAATCATCCCGTTTGGAAAGCGAGAGGGAGATGTAGTCATCGCCGCCCTTGTTGGCGCGCAGACGTTCACGCTTCTGCTTCGCTGCAAGGATGGACGAAGCAGAAGGAATAGCTGTCTCGGCTGTATCGTCCGGGATGGCACTCAGAGCTGAGAGGTGCGCAAACGAGTCCACATCCATGGAGACATCCGCATCATACGCATCGGTGGGTAGAGCAGGACGAGCAGTAGGAGTGCTCGCCTTGAGCTGGGACAGATATGCCGCGTCATAGGTAGGTCCAGTGGGATGTCGCGGAATCTCAAGCTCAGGCAGTGCAGTTCTGGAAACGTAGTCAGTACTTGTAGTCCAGTTGAGACGTAAAGATGTTGTTCCCGGGCTTCCATATACACGGGAACTGCCATCATATGGCCCCAAAAAGCATGTATTTTCATTGGGATGATAGTGAGGAGTACAGTGTATATGGAAGCTCGAGCACAAAGATTCACTAGCCGCTCGCCATGGGAAAAATTCGCGTACCCTACACCCTTCGACAACATCAGATTCTTGCTTAATGCTCCCTTCTTGACTTTGAATGTCTCGCCGCCCTCCTGTACATACAAGCACCTGTCAGAAGTTACCGGTAGATAGCATGTTGACGTCTCACCTCTTCTTCCCCACCGAAGCTTAGAGCGGTCTTTGGCTTTGCACGCGTTTTGGACCTCTTCTTCAACTTGGCAGCAATAGATGTCACTGACTCTTCTACCTCCTCCTCAGCCTTCCCTCCATTGGCAGATGCTGCATCCGGATCCGGTGTGGATACGCGCGCTCGTTGCGCATGTTTGGACTTAGTTCGCTTGAAGACAACGGTAGGTTCGGCCATTTCCCTGATGGGATCTAGAAACACGAGCAACAGATCGTCCGGTCTTACAATGTACAACAAGCAAAGTCAGACGATCGACGGAGACAGGTCGTGGACGAGAGTTGAGTAGAGCCAGCTCGGGCGCGCCAGAGGCGCCACATCACGTGAATGAACAAAAGGCCTGGAAAGTCAATAGATTCCCACGCCCGGACTTTGCCTATTAACCGCGATGTCCTCGACGCGTCCGACTCCCAAGCCACGACCGCGTCCCCGCGCACGCGCGCCAGCCACCGTCCTCAACACCGACATCGCTTCCTCCTCGTCCCCGGGTCCATCATCCGCTAGTACCTCCACTCAACAACCGCCCACGCTCAGCATCGAGGACGAGGATGCGCTGTTCCTGCGGAACCAGACCCGCGATGCCCGAGCTTGGAAGGAGCTGAGCAAGATAACGGAAGGTGCGTCAATCGCGTATCTCGATCCGAACACGCGTGACATTTCCTCGGTCCCTACGCATCGTAGAGAAGAAGACAATTCAAAAGCGTAAGTCTGGAAGTTCAGAGGGCTCTGACATCGAGGGCGGCTCTTCTCCACGACCCCGTGCTCGTAAGAAGAAGCAACCTCAAAGGAAGAATGACATACTACCGGACTGGACAAGGAAGAAACCTAACGAGATAGTGTAAGTCGACTTTCTTGGTCATTCGTCTCGTTTTCTGGCGAGTATAGACGCATATATGCGCACGGCGCATATGCACGCTCTCCCAGAACCACAATAGACGCCTATATCATGCGGGTATACTGACGCATGCTTTCAGTATATCCTTGGACTCGGATGATGACATCGTGCCCACCCGTCTACAAAAGAGGACTATTGCAAATAATAACGAGGAGTCAACTCTGTTAGCGGAACCTCGAAGCCGTTCCATCACACCTCCGCCAATGTTAACGCAGTTTGCTATCCAACGAGCAAAAGCGGCGGTGCAGTGCGTGTTTCGATATTCTCATGTTTTGCGCAGACGTACTCAGCTCTATCTAGACAATTAGTTGGCGTGCAACCACGAGCACCTTCGCCCACGGAGTTCGCCGACGAATCAACGGACAACATTGTTTTGGCTCCAGAACTTGCGTCTATCGCTCAGCGAGTCCAAGTGGAAGCCAAAATGCGTGCAGGATCGTCCGCGGCAGAGTCTGGCGGCCCCGAGAAAGTCCAAATCAAGGTTCAGTGGACTCCCCATCCGCTGGATCCCAACGGTAAAGCAGAGGCTTGGGGTATTGAGCAGAAGAGGGTGCGTTTAGCCACTCCTACATATGTTTGTTCGCAGCTCATTTCCCTTTCCCTATCAAGCACGACGACTTCTATCGCCTTTTTGATGAGGTTGCCGACCTCGCAAGTATCCGAGCCGAGAATCTTGTCATCTCTTACGACGGAAAGCGGGTGTTTCCGTCCTCAACACCACATAGCATCAAGATCTGGGCGACAGCGACGTTCGGTATGTCTCTTCGCCTCCTCAGATTCGTCTACATCTCAATGGCCTACTCCTCAGAGGCATACGACAAGGTCACACACCGGTACCTCCAGGAGAACAAGCGCGCCCGTTCCGTGTCTGTTCCCCCAGGACACGACGACCCGAACCAGACCACCTCCCGTGCTCGTTGCCCGTCCGTCACCATCATGGAATCTGAGCTTGAGGCCAACGAATCGCCTTCGCCTCCATCGCAGGAACACGAGGACGGATCTGAGACGTTCAAGCTCACCGTGCGCTCGGGAAGGACTGACAAGGATATCATACTCACTGTCCGCCCCACCACGAAGTGCGGTGCCATCGTCCGTGCATTCCTCAAGAAGGCTGGGCTCGAGGCTGAATATCCTGCTGGGGGCGCCCCCGCGAAGGGTCGCGGCCGCGGGAAAGCGGCGGCACCGAAGGTTCCCGCGTTGAGCGTTGACGGAGACAGAATGGACCCGGAGACTGAGATTGGGGAGGCTGATCTCGAGGATGGTGATTTGGTTGAGATAGTCGGGCTTTGATTTGTATGTTCTCTCATCCGCAGTCAGGTCCGGGGCTTGGGTTTGGACTGATGTGTTCTCGCTGCTGTGCCCCTGTGCTGTCAGCACCCTCTTCTTGTCTCATAGACTATACCTTGTTGACTGGTTTGCACGCATGGTACACACTCCTGATGGATATCTAGCCTGACACAATACGATAGGGTGGATAGGCCGCGCCGGGTGCCTTGACGCCTTCACTGCCTCTACGAAGAGAGTTGCCGGAGCATCCTGCTAACCCAACATGTTCCGTATCCGCTTGTCTCTCCCAGTGGCACGGAGCGTCGAGTGAAGAATGTTTCGTAAGGTGCGTCAGGGCTTAGTAAGGTTGTCGTCATCGGCCGGAAATCGAGCATTCTGCCGCTGTTCTGTTCTATCCACCGGTAAATATTGCGCTAAGCGTCCGGGTTTGCAGGTTCACATGTTCATTTCAATCATCTGTGCGTATGGGCCAATATACTTCCTCTCCAGATTGAGGCCATTTAACAGGACCGCCGCTCGCCCTCGACACTGATTGTCGAGAATGAAGCCGCAGCGTAGTGGCTCTTGTGAGGGTTGGACCCGGAGAGAGTGGCGTCCGGTAAGACGCCTTGACATTTGCAATGTCATCTGCGCACCTGCCTACGTCCTCGTGCCCCGAATTGCTTGGCTCGATGGGAAGCAGCCCCATCATGTACTTGCCGCACGCTCAGCTGCCGGACCCTGTGCGCGTTCGAGTCGGCGGCGGTTGTTTGGAGACGCCTGTGGTTCGAGTTTGGCGGCTCGCCAGACCAGACGCGATCCCGGTCGGAACGAAGTTCAATCCTTGGTGAGTCTTGGCTTAGGTCAATTGCAGCGTGGAGGACCTGTCTTTGACACGCCGTGCCACGAGTTCAGGTCAGGATTTTGGGCCATTCCACCGATGTGGGAGATGCTGTAACGTAAGGATACCTCGGTGTATCCCACTCAAGGAGTGAGCTGTCCAACGGCTATCATCTGCTGAACACCGCGTCTGTCTTCATGGGCGCAGGGGCAGTCTTGAAGACGTACATGTTCAACCCCCGTCGATGCGACCCATCTTTCAGCGTCCAGGCCTCCATTCTGTGGCGCGGGTGGTTTGCTGCGATACCATATTCCGGTGCATAGCGCCTCGCTGAACGGTATGGCTTGGACAGGTGCCATATTCAAGGTGTTTCATCTTGAGTCATTTGTGCGCGATGTAGCGCTGCGTGCGGCTGGACGGGTACATTTAAAGAGGAGAGGAGATGAGCGATCCAGCACAAGTCCACCCTCAGGACACCCGCAACGTACCCTACTCTTTTCGAAACCCAGACTTTGCTCGTTATGTCCCACTTCCTAATCACTGGCGCTCGTGGTGGATCCACACAAGGTGCTCTCGCCCCCAACCGCCTAGAGATCAATGACTTCATCAAGAACGAAGAGATGTTTTCTCTTTACATCCAAGCGCTCGGTATGCGGTTCATGTCCCTCTACCTGACCTACATCTAAACACAACCTTCAGGCGTGATGTCGAAATCTACTCAGGAAGACTTGATCTCATTCTTCCAGATCGGAGGCATTCATGGTTTGCCGTACATTTCCTGGGACGGCGCCGGACAAGATGACCCTGCCGAGCAGGCTGGCTACTGTACCCATGGCTCGGTCCTGTTCCCAACATGGCACCGGCCGTACGTCGCACTCTATGAGGTTCGTAAATGCACCGGCCCCATCTCGGGAAGTACTGCTAACACATCCAAAACACAGCAAGTCTTGCACAAGCATGCTCAGGACATCGCCGCCACTTACACAGTCGACAAGGCCCGCTGGGAGAAGGCTGCTGCGGATCTCCGCCAGCCGTTCTGGGACTGGGCGAGCAACTCCGTGCCGCCTGCCGAAGTTATATCTCTTGCGCGGGTCACTATCACCACACCTGACGGGAAGCGCACTCAAGTCGACAACCCTCTCTTCCAATACGCATTCCATCCCATTGAACCTTCCTTCCCGGAGCCGTACATCAATTGGCAGACGACATTCAGGCACCCAACCACCTTGGACGCGGATGCTCAGGATAATGTTGCCGAGCTCAAGAGGTGACACGACATTTTCTACAACTGACCCTCGTATGCACTTACCGAGTTGTGCGCGACAGTACCCTCCGGTCTGCACAAACAGACATCAGGTCAAAGACATACAACCTCCTGACCCGTGTGCACACATGGCCGGCGTTCAGCAACCACACCCGGGACGACGGCGGCAGCTCTAGCAACAGCCTGGAAGCTATCCACGATGGTATTCATGTCGACGTCGGAGGAGATGGACACATGGCCGACCCTGCCGTTGCAGGTATGCTAGATAACGTAACCTCTCTGAACCTTATACCACACAATTGACTGTTTGTCTGGCAGGCTTCGATCCCATTTTCTTCTTGCATCACGCCCAAGTCGATCGACTTCTCTCTTTGTGGTCCGCATTAAACCCTGGTGTTTGGGTCAACAAGTCCGTAGAGGAAGACGGGACATTCACAATCCCTGACGGCGCGACGGTGGACACAAACACACGTGCGTTGCTCGCACCTACGACGCCTATCGTTGCGGCTCACGAATGCATCTTCCTCAGCTCTGACTCCCTTCTGGAGGGAGCAGAGCACCTTCTGGACATCCGCAGAGTCCGTAGGAGTTGTTCCACAGAAACTCCAGTATTCCTATCCCGAGTTCAACGGCCTCGACTTGGGCAACCAAGACGCTGTCAAAGCTCATATCGCCCAGGTCGTCAATCAGCTGTACGGGGGCGCTTCTCGTGGAAAGCGGGGCTTCCCCCCGGTCGTGAACTTTGCCGCGACGTCGCGGGAGAAAGAAGCCCCCGTTCATATTGAGTCCATCGCAGCCGCAAAGCCCACATCCTCTGTTCCCGTCGAGACCCCGATCCCTCGCGCAATCGCTGCGCAGGACGACGAAGACGAGACGCAATTCACGACTGAGGCAATCCCTTCGATTTCCATTGCAAGCAACTACTGGGATTGGACAGCGCGCATCCACGTCAAGAAGTATGAAGTCGGCGGGAGCTTCAGTGTCCTGCTATTCTTGGGTGCCGTTCCCGAGAGCCCAGCAGAGTGGCGCAAGAGCCCGCACTATGTCGGGGCTCACCAGGCGTTCGTAAACAGCTCCCCTCAGCGGTGCGCGAACTGCCGTCGCCAGGGCGACCTTGTCATCGAGGGCTTCGTGCACCTGAACGAGGCGATTGCGAGGCTCTCGGGCTTGCATTCATTCGATCCTAGCGTGGTCAAACCATACTTGCATCAGAATCTCCACTGGCGCGTGCAGAAGGTGAGTTCAATGCATTGCGTTCATACTAGACGTCGTGCTGGACGCTTACCTTCATATAGGCGGGTGGAGCGGAGGTCCCGTTGAATGACCTCCCGTCTCTTGAAGTCACTGTATCGGCAACGAGGATGTCTCACCGACCTAGCGAAG
The DNA here is from genome assembly GCF_000275845.1 of Dichomitus squalens LYAD-421 SS1. Taxonomy (NCBI): domain Eukaryota; kingdom Fungi; phylum Basidiomycota; class Agaricomycetes; order Polyporales; family Polyporaceae; genus Dichomitus; species Dichomitus squalens. The sequence continues at coordinate 303,006 of NW_006766889.1, forward strand.
CCTTCCCTGTTCCCGAGGAGCCCGTCTACCATCACGATGTTACCCATGGCCGCCAGGGAGGTGCGCGCACTGCTTAGTGATTGAGCGGACTGTGTTCCGCTGTATTGTCTGTGGACTTCATGCCTAGGCATATTCATGCAGGATGAATTGTACTAGTTAATTGTATTATACTATACATCACTCACTCTGAATGGACCACAAATTTACGTGTGCTTCATACTGATCTAGAAGTGCTAGGGTATATTGTGAGAATACGAATCGAACGAGCAAATGAGTTGGGCAGAAGAGATCTCTAATTATCTACCGACGGTGTCGGCGCCCACGGTCAGCTACTATCCCCCTTCACGACCCCATAGGGCCGTATACTTCGGCACTTTCATCGACTTGCGGTGTTTGGTCGGTTGACATGAGCCTTTCCTTGGTGCCTACGGATGCCAGCATTGGGAATGTGAATGATCACATTGGCCTCCTTTGTCTTGATGCCGCCTGTCCGATTGTTTTCGGAAGTGTGGGAGGAGTAGTGGGTCGCGACTGCCTTCGTTGCTTCAGCACCCTTTTCCGCTTTCTCAGCCTTCACCTGCTGTTATTACCGTGCTTTCTGAATGGCGATTGAAACCAAGCCCGTTGAGCTCTCGTCGGACACCGTTCCATTAGGCTCTGGGCTGCCCACGCGGGAAGAGTTACTCGTGCACTATCCTGCGAACTTCACATGGCACCAAATGAAAATATTTGTCAATTCCGGGTATGTTGGCCAAGTCGGACGCGACGGAATGTGAAGTGTTAAGTGCCGTCGAACTTTGTATAGCGATCTGGGGCTGCTTAAGAGGAGTAAAAAGCTGCAGCAGCGATACAACGAGTGGGCGGAAGGTGTCAAGAAGGAGTACGGGTCTATTGGTGCGTACCTCGACGTAGTGCCTATGAGAGATCGCGCTGAAGACGTGTTTTATCCTCAGTCAACTACTTGCTTTCCTATCGACTGCAATGGGGCCATCCCGACACTATTTCCTTGCTCCGATCATCCCTCGATCCACCTGCGGAGCCCAACATTCCTGCACCCTCTGAGAGCAAGACCCGACCTATTGGTGTACTCCCACCCATGCCCCCAGATGCCCCTGCGTACTTCCATGCGGACATGTCCAAGGAGCTGTACTACGTCGCCATGAACGACTGGCCGTACTCAGGTGTGACCCCGTCAGGTGCTGTCGCTTCGTCCCGCTGCTCACCCCACCATGCCCGCAGTTCCCCCGGAGATCGAGCACAGTCTCATCTGGTCGCGCGTGCCCTTCTTCCCGCCCGACCTGCCCTCCCCGGTGGAGTCCAGGATCTCCGCGCGTCTCCTTCAGGACGGCCTTTGGGGCTTCACCGGCCTCGACTCTCCACCACCGTCTCCTAGTCTCTTGCCTCAAGCCTTGCCTGCGCTAGAGCCTTGGGGAGTTACGATGGACAAGCTCATCAGGTCCCCCCGTGGTACCGACGAGGAGGAGCGGCAGATCAAGGAGTACGGCAAGGAGATTGAGACGTTCGTCAAGCGCAGGTGGAACGAGCACGAGTGGGAGACGGCTTGGTTCCTGAATCCACCCGTGAGTGATATGCGGTTCGTTCTCGCCATTGGAAAGATAGTTGACATCGCAAGTAGAGGCTTCAAAGCGTACCAGGTCTCGCCCATGTCCACGTCTTCGCGCGTCACAAGTCTCCCGAGGAGATAGCACGAGCCACTGCCACTAGCGATCCCTGAATCTCACGAGATGCTTGCTTGGTTGACAACTTATGAATCTTCCGGACGTTCCATTGTTTACCTACCACGGACGCTGACAGTATAGAATATACATTTTAGAGTAGGATGCCTAGATGACCAAGATGTATTGGTATAGAAGTTGTAGATGGATATGGTATGCGTGAAAGAATACAACTCTCCTTGTAGACCTGAAATTGTATGGATGGATGATGCAGGACCAATGGAATATGAAGATACAGGAACACAAGAACTTCTCCCGTTATCGCCTTTCTAACGACCACTGCCAAGTCCCACCCTATGTCACCGGATGGAAACCTTCTCGAGCAGCCTTGTGATGTCGTCCGCAGCCTGGTCCACTGCGCTCTTCTCCTTCTCTGTGTCCACTTCTACGGTGGCGGGCGCGGCTGCGACACTCGCAGGTGCCTCTTCCTCCTCTTCAGCTTCCTTGACTTCTTCCTCTTCCTCGTCCTCCTCGTCATTCAAGATGAGTCTACCGCCTTGCTTGCGGAGGGCAGCCGCGAGCGCTGCTACGCTCTCATCGTCCTCCTCAACCTCGTTCCACTGCGCCTCCAGGCGCTTAAGAGCGGGCAGCTTGCTGACTACACCCGCGAGCAACGCGAACTCAGCAGCCTCCAGGTTGTCGTTCTGGAGCTGGAGGTTCTCGAGCTTTGTGTGCAGCCCTTGTGCGAGCGCCTCGACGACCGGAGACACCTCGCCCTCCTCACCAATAACGCAGTCCGACAGGTTGAGCACCTTGAGCAGGGGCCACGAGCCGCGGCCGAGCTCATCCGCAAACGCCCTTCCGCCCTCCTCCGCGAAGGTATTATCCTGGAGGTCGAGGTGGAGCAGGTCGGTGTTCTTGGCGAGGCCCTTGACGAGCGAGGAAATGCCTGCCATCCGGATGCCGTTCTGCGGCATACGCACCTCCTCGAGCGTCCCGTGCGCCTCGAGCGCGGCAGCCCACGCACTCGCGGAGCCATCCTCCAAGCGATTCCGCCCGCAGATGATCGTGCGCAGGTTCGACTTTGTGCCCTTTTCGAGCGACCCAGCCAATCGTGTCAGCGCTTCGGCGATTACAGCGCCGCCTGCGGGACCCAAGCCGTTGTTATTGAGCTTGAGCACGCGAAGGGAGCGTGCGGTGGAGAGGAAGGGGACGAGGGGGTCGACGGAGCGCCCGCCGAAGGCGTTGTCCGAGAGGTCGATCTCGACGAGCGTGGACTTGCCGATGAGGGCGTCGCAGATCGCGGACAGCGCGAGAGGGATCTCGGTAATCAGGCGGCCGGTGAAGATATCTGCAAAGTTCGCAATCTAGTGATGCGGGATACAGAGTAGTGTGCCAGTGGTCGTGCGCGCGAGCGGAGGATTACGGATAGGGAGTTTGTGGGCAGAAGGCGAGGAGTCAGTTGCCGTGGAAGACAAAGACGATGTGGGTCACGTACCCTGAGTTTTTCCGTCTTTGCGAGGAAATCCGCGAGAGCCTGCGCCGCCTCCACACCAATTGTGTTCCCTCCAAGATGGATCTCCTCGATGAGGGCCGGGTCGTAGTTTACGAGGTGGGGCGCGATGTCTGCCCGGGTATCGAGCTTCAAGCCCTGGCCCAGAAGCGAAAGAGTAGCCATGATCTATCGCAGGTCGTGTAACAAGGTTCGTGTAGCGGAAAAGATGGTGGTCGAGTAAAGAAAGCAGGTTTGGCCGAGCAGAGGACGGGTCTGATTGTTGGATCAGTGCAGCACGTGCAGAAATTATTGGCACAGCCACAAAGCACTCCGTATATGACGCCAGGCTCGAGCACGCGACCGACCTCTTACCTCAGCAACATGCGCATTCCCCAAAGACCACACAGCGAGCGCTGTAACGTCTCGTAAAGCGACATCGAAGAACATGGAGAGGAATTTCGTGGCAGAAGATGAGCGTACAGAGGGATTCACCCATGTGGTCCTCATAACCACCGGGAGTGTGGCCTCGATCAAGGCGCCTCTCATTGTCGCGGAGTTACTCACGGTACGTGAGTGTGGTGCGTTGTGGTTAGGGTGGCAACCTGACCGTTTTCACCGGCAGTACAACAATGTCAAGGTCGAGGTAGTAGCCACCGAGGCCTCCCTATCATTCTACGACCACCAAGAAATAGAGAAGACCGGTGTCAGAGTCTGGAGGAACAAGGATGAATGGGGACCGTATGTAAGCACACGCAAGATACACTTGTCTCTCAGATTACTCACATCTTGCAGGGGGATTACAAGATCGGTGACCCTATCCTACACATAGAGCTTCGGCGTTGGGCGGACATAGTCCTTCTCGCTCCTTGCTCCGCGAATTCACTGTCCAAGATCGCCAACGGCGTTTGCGACAACCTAGCAGTGAGTACGGGCGATGCGCATGGTTTCCGCGTTCCTGATCTTTCCGATGACCCAGACGTCTCTGTTACGGGCCCTTGCTCCGACGACGCCAACTTACGTTTTTCCCGCCATGAATACGCTAATGTACGAGCACCCGCTCACAGAGCAGCACCTACGCGTCGTGCGTGAGGTCATTGGATACAACGTCGTCGGCCCCATTGGCAAGAAGCTCGCATGCGGTGACATCGGTGAGTAGCGGTTCATTTCAGTCCCAACCTTGCCGAAAACACTCAAACGACTCTTCTACCACCGAGGTCTCGGAGCCATGACTGAATGGCGGGACATCGTCCAAATCGTCGTCGACCGATTTAACCTGTCGAAACGGGCGACGGAGTGATCACGCGAAGTCCCCCCTCGATATTGAACTCTGCTATTGTTGTACACGCAACGGTCGCCTTGTATCAATACGACGGATCTTGAGCATACAGATAATAGATCGATTGCCAGCGAGGCCCGGCGACCTCTCAGGCACGGACAACCCCCATGTCATCTCAGCCCACTTCTCAGCGCCGTCTTCTGCCGAGCAATCTTCACGCCTTGACGAGTATCCACCGTCCGTCCATACCCTCGCCCTGCTTCCGTCGCGCCTCGCCTCTCCTGCACCGCTCATCGAGCCATGCTTCTATGGCCGCATGCCTGACGCTAGCTCCGTCAGGCCCCGTAGTACGAGGGGCGCACGCTCTTAGCACAAGCGACCTCCCCAGCCAATCTCCAGTAGTCCCCGTATCATGGGCAGGCGCACTAGGCGTCGCGCTCAAAGAAACCTCGCGATACGCAGTCCTGAGCACGTTCCACGTCACCCCGCGCGCCTTCTCGAGCAGGCTCTCCACAAGCACCCCGATTGCCTCTAGCGCGAGGTCTTCGTAGCTCGGCGTCGCCCCGCCTTTGCTGTCGATGGGATCGATCGCCTCGATAAGCTGCCCGCGTCCGCTTGTGTCTGTGTCTAACTCGGCGAAGTTCACATGGATAAAACCGCCGAAGACTTCGCGGCGTGTGAGGCCTTCCAGCCGGGCGTAGTTCCGCGTCCTCAGGCATCGCGCGAGCTCGCGAAGCCAGTCGCGTGCCGATGCCGGCCGCGGTGGGTGCGACACACGCGGGGCAGCTGGGGCTCTGCTTGACGGGGAAGCCGTGTTGGATAGCGGCGATGGAGCGGCTGGCGGCTGGCGCCCAGAAGCAGCTGCCGGGTTTGTCTTTGTCTTTGTTGTTGCCTCAATCGCGGGCTTTGGCTTTGACTCCTTGGAGCCCAAGTGCGGTCCGGTCTCGGACGGGGTGTCGACATTGAGTTTGAGTTTGGATATAGATGGAGGCGCGAGTGGTTCCGATAGCGCGGCCTCGGCAGGGAGCCTTGAGGTGGGGTCGAAGATGGGCGTTCCGAGGACAGCCTGGAGTGCTGGGTGCAGTTGGCGGACCTGTGTATGGAACGCGACCTGAGATGGGTATGTCGTGACGAGATGGTGGAGGAGGAAGATGAGCGTCGTAGCGAGTGCTGAGCCCGGGAGCGAAACTTCTGGACCCTTCTCAGTTCGCAGAGATGTGGACAATGATTTCTCTCTGTCCGAAATCACTCGGGACGGCTTCGTCGCACTCGAGGCTGATGCTGATGCTGGGGGCTGCGCACTCTGCGATGCAATCGAGATGTATAGGTCGGGGAAGATATGGGAGAGCGCGGAGGTCGTCTGGACCGGGGATTTGAACAGCACCGCGAGATAGAGAGACGTCTCGTACACTGTGATCACATCAGCCAAGAGAATGTAGCCAGGGAGGTAATGTACCACTTGCCTTCCAGGGCAAATGCATCTTTGCGCTTGATGGAGAGCAGTCCCTCTCGGAGCTTACCTGTCCGAAGCGAAGGCGGTCAAAGGACTTGTCTGTACGCCGGCGCCGGATATTGCACGCACGGAGCAATATCAGCAGGTTCTCTTGATTTTCCTTGCGGCTCCGGGCTGCATCGGCGTCTTCGCTCCCGAGGTCTGCATACGAGGATAGTGGGTACCTCTTCCAGTAGTCGTCTAGCTACAGCACAAGGTCCTAATCAGCATCTGTCATCCCAACCGCCACAGTGACGTCGCGGCGCGGACGGAACTTGATTGGCACTAAGGCATACCTTGCCCTGGATGAATGTCCTATACTCTTCTTGGACTCTGGCGTCGCGCAATCTGAGAAGCTGAGATAGGTTACACGCGTGTCGTTGGCGAAGCGGAGAAAAAAAAATCAAAATCACGCTCGCGAACAGACAGGCATAGCAACCTCTCCACCTTGCACGCACGTAAGTACAAGAGCGAGAGGACACTAGAATTGATGTCTGTGCGAGGCGATGACTTGATGTACTATGCGCTGAGCACTCACGCATCTCCGTCCTTCTCCAGGCCACTGCTCCGGCTGACGGAAGCGATGAGTTCCATATGCCGCCTCCCAGGTTGGAACACCCGGTGCGGCTGCGGCTGCCTTCGCGGTGTGCCCCTCTGTGGACGCATTCCGATGTTTGCTCGAGGGACTGTCCTGCGGATGTGGTGGTTAGCAGGTAGGACCCTTGGCGATCAGACGGCTCCACTCGCCACTGGCTCGAGATATGCGTCGGAAGCAATCACGAGTGCTGTGGGCGGGCGCCTTTACTTACCCGATAAGTGCATACAGCCGCGCGCCAGCTGGACGAACTCGTCGGCATCAGCGCAGGCTTCGAATCGATATCCTTCCACTCTGCTTTCCCGTGCTAATAGCACCCGAATTCAAGCACATACGTCGCTTAACTCAGTCTCCTATCTGCAGCGAAGCTTGAGCGGGCGACCGATCCATCGTCTGGACTGTGGAGGCCCCTGTGCCCCCCGTGCCCCTTGCGTGCCCGGGGATCATCCGCTCGGCGTATGTGGCGGCCACACGTATGTGCCTCGGTGAGTATTTTGATTATCGAGACCGAGGCCGATTCATTAGATGCTTTCCTCGATTTGATTGATATACTTATACACACGCAGTTCCTTGTCCCACGCCTTGGGAACAGCTCGCCCTTGGTCATGACTTGTCATATCCCTGGCAGGCACGCTCGCTCCAGACCGACCGATACGACTGGTTAGGCGTCCAGGCGACGGCCATTTAGCAACCGCCACAGCGGTGGCGCCGCCCGCTGAGGTCGCACCAACGTTAGCGTATTCATTACCGAACTCGAACCTGAAACAGGCCAGGGGGCCGCTAGGACGCCGTCTTTGACCTGAGGGACGGCGGTGCCTGCTCGGTCAGATACGCCATGCAGACACTACGCTTCGTAGGCTGCTGAAAGGTCATCATGGACATTCCGCAGGGTGTATGCGCCGAAAAGGATAGATGCTAGCCTCGGGCGTAAGCGGTAGGCCTGGCATCCGGAACGGTACAAGCGAGGCTACGACAGTTTCGACGCGTCGAGGACGATGCTTCAGTCGTCGGAGTTTCCGACACGACTCAAGCTCACGTCGTTCGCTGTCCGGAGCTGGGCTGCTATCGCGAGAGCCCCGCGCGACCGCCGGGGCTCGCAGGATATACGATGTCTATGTATGTCGGTCTGCACGGTGCGTCAGTCACCCTTCCCTACTTACATTAGACGGAACGAGCAGGCCCCATCGCGAGTGCGTACGTACGTACGCTGGCGTCGCATCAGCCTCGGACCATCCTGTGCGCCAATTCTCACTTGCCGCTTCCATACGAGCACTTCGCCTTCGACCCATGTACATGGACGGAGTATTCTGCTACCGCTACGTCATCCCCTATTCTCGTCGCCCGGACCATCGCGGCCGCTGAGTTTCGGCTTGGGCACGCATGCCGTACTTTCAAGTTTTGCCACAGACGCTCTCGTACGTACGGTAAGTATATGTATTTGGGGGAATCGGACGTCAACATCTGATGCCTTGATCGCCGACGGGAGTGCGGTCGTGGAGATATGTACCCACGGGCCACGGCCGCACAGAAACGAGATGCTACGATGCCCGCTTGTGCGTGCTGCTGCACATAAAGTTGGATATCCAGCACGTTCTGCGGGCGTCCCACGTGTGCCCATGGATGATCGTCGACGTCGGCGACACCGTCTAATCAGAAGCGCCAACTCGCTGTGAACGGCAGCGCGTGCGCTGATTGGAGGCTGACGTCTTGAGATCCGGCTGGCCAAAAATACTGGGCAGGGCACGTCGACGGGCGAATGAGGGCGAGCGTGCCTTGCGGGGTGCAGTAGGCTGACGTCCAAAATGCCGCCGGCTGTTGTTAGCAGAACTGAGAAGGGGGCCGGGAGAGCAGACTCGGTTGAGTTTCAGCAGGCTTCGTGCGCACGCATTAGTGGCAATACATACGTGGCTGCTGCGAATCGCGGAACCGGCGTTGTTGTTCTATCGATACGCGGACGATGGCAGGCCGGGGAGCGCACTGGGAACTGCGTGCGCTGCGCATGCCACCGATTACCAAGCGAGAGCTGTTGGTCGCTGCGTAGGCACATTAAGCATCTGCGACGCCTCAGGGATGAAAACCGCGTGCTGGTCGACATCCACAGGAGACCCCGCACTGCGGCAAAACGCTCGGCAGGAGGGATATTGGAAGGCATCGATCAGGCACAGGGACGAGGGCAGCGCTGGGCAGCGACGGCAGCACGGAACGATCGAAGGCGTCCGCCCGGAGCTGTGGGGAGCCCAGGCGTCGTCTTCGGCGTGCAGACCGCTCCCAGCCCGCGGCTTGAACAAAGTTGGGCAGCAGCAAGAGCGGTACTCCGGTGGGAGGGCAGGCTTCCCGTCTGGCGCACCTCGCAAGAATTAGATGGATTTCTCAGCTGGGCCTTCCCTTCTCAGGCCCGCGCGGGGCTTCAATTCCGTCTCGATTGGGCTCGTCCCCGGGGCCCTCGCTGGAGGGGCCAGCCGCAGGCGACCGCGGGTGGGCTTCGGGAACTCTGTCTGTCTGCGAGAATATGGCACGCACGCCTGCGATCGCGATGCCAGAGTGAGAACGCGATTCGCTCGCCGCTCCCAGGCCCACGCCCGCCGCCTCCCACCTATACTTAAGCCCAGCCCCTGCCCCCCTCTCCCTCCGTCCCTTGTCTGCCCGCTGCCCGCCTACCAGCCCCCGTCTCCCACCAACGCACCCCTCCGCGCCCCCCCTCCAGCCGCTCGAAAACATGCAGTCCTCGCTCCGCTACATCCTCGCCGTCGTCGCCGTCGTCGCTACCGCCTTCTCCGCCGTCCAGGCGAGCCCCGTTCCCGTAAGTCCACTCCTCCAGAGCGCCTTCTCCCGCCAAGGGCCTCGGCACTGCTCGGCTGGCTTGGAGCCGAGATCGGGAAGCTCACGCGCGCCACTCTTGCTTGCCTCCATTGTCCCCAGGAGCCCGTCGTCGAACGCCGAGAGGCTTGGGTCACCGTCGCCGACTGGTGAACATCCCGTGCTCCCATCTCTTCTTGACCGGTGAGTGCCCCGCAACCTCCGTCCGCGCCCGCGATCTTTCTCAACTCCGTGTCCGAATGTCACGTCAGATGTGTGTCCGCCTTCATCGCCCGACCATAGGGTCGGGTTCCGCGTCGCTCGCGCACCCCGCGTGCGCGGCGGCGAGCTCGAGGGGTCTCGGCATATTGCCCTTTTAATCTCCGATGTGTACCGTTACAATCCAACCTTGTCTCATTACGGACAAACGCAAGCGAAGAGGTGGTCGCGCGCGCATCCCCGTCACGCTGTGTACCATACCATACATACATACTTTGGGCCACCGCGCGCGCGACGGCGAGTGCGAGTGCGAGTGTTGTGCGGCAGTGGGAGAGTTTGGGATGTTCTGGAATGTGGGGCGACGTGGGGCGGCGGCGGCGGCGGTTGTAATTTTTTTGTGTCTTGGGTTCGGCCGTGCATGTAGCATCAGTTGCCTGTTACGAGTTACCGCTATCGTCGCTCTTTTCCTTTTAATCGCGCACACATCTGCTCGACTGGGGAGCATCCATATGCACGTCGCGCGGACGATTGACGGCGACGGGACGAGTGCCTCCGTGCTTCGAGGCGTTCGCGGGCTTCTTGCATCACGAAAGTGCCAGAGGGGAGCGACGGAAGCTGAACGCGTGTCTCCCTATCCCCGCGCGCCTGTTTGGATGGAGGTGAACACGAACGTTCGGATGTTTGAATGTGCGAAGGCGAGGGACGGCTGAAATGACGCAGCGACGTTCCCGGCACTGGACTTATTCTTCCGTCGCAAGGAAGGAAGGGAGGAGGTTGCGATCCGCGTGGCGGGGCACGCAATCGTCTCGGGAAACGAGCTTGCGCAATCCGCCGTGGCGCGCTCGCCCGGCTTCTACATGATACGACAATCATCATCGCGATCGCGATCGCGCGCTGCACAAAGAGCGAGACAGAGAGAGAGAGAGAAGGCCAGAGAACCCCCGCGGCGGCACATGCGAGGCACATCATCGGACAGACGGGGGAACGACGGGAACACGACGCGGGTGGACGCGTGCGCGTGCGCCACGAAGGCGCCGCTAATACCGCCGGACGTTCGCACACGGCACGTCACGCTCGCCGCACGCCGTCCGGGGGGGACGGCCGGGGACGGTCAGAGAGACGTCCGCGCGTCAGGTGGTCTGCCCGTCTGCGAGCGGGTGGGAGTCCGGCGCGCAAGCTTTCGGTGATAGTGGGGCTGCTGGGAGGGGTGGCTCGAACACCTGCGGTGCCGTTGCCGCCGCGGAGACGGCAGCTCGGGGGGCCATGGGGACGTCGTCGCTATAGTTGTACCAAGGGTGACGAACTCGCTGTGCGAGATTGAGCGGGCAAGTGCCGACCTTTGTCTCCTGGACCACAGCTGCCTTTGTTCACGAGGTCGATAAGAGGGATTGGCGAACGCATGAAACGTGGACAGGACCATACTGGATCTCGCCACGATACCCATGATCACGGACGACGGTGCCCGATGGTGAAGGTTACGTCTCGCCCGGATGAGCCTCTCCAATCGCGCCAGCGCGGTGGGTGCCAGGTGTCAGTCCCACTGAGCGAGCACAAGGCTATTTACGACTCGGGTGCCTGGGCAGCGTCCCGCTCGTCCTCGATTAGCTCGGGATCCGTATGACCATGCATGGCCGGCAGAAGCATCGCGGACGACAGCTCCAGGCGTGTCGCACATTGAGATGTTGATCAGGACGGACAGGCGGAGCGACCGCGAAGGCGAGCGATTACGGCAGAGGTACGAGAGTGCTTGAAATTTTCCATCTCGACGACCAGGGCAGGACATGTACTCAGAGCGGGATGCTCGGGATGCCGACGGTGGAATCTGATCTGTCCTGCGTTTGGAAGCGTGTCGTGATGCGATGGCAGGTCTGTCCCAGATCTGTCCTCAAAAGAGAGATCAGAGCAATGTAAGTACTGAGGATGAGCCGGTGGCGGGGACGGGACAGGGCGACAATCGATGATGCAATGGCGTCCAGGCCCCGGAGGCACCGAACCGAACCCGACGCTGTGAGAAGAGACAGGACTGTGCCCGCACATACATACCTACAAAGCACTTTGCACTGCGCAGAGCAGCCGCATCATGTCCGTGTGAGTCGCCGGAGAAGTCCCGAGACATGCTGTCGAGTTGCTCCTAAGTAAAGCGAGCCTCTAGCACTGACGTTCAGCCGCAATCTCCTATCACAAATCTGCTCAACTCACTCACAGACGTATCAATCGCCGCAAACCTTCGGAAAAGTGCATGCTTCCGGTGGTGACGATGATGGTTATATGCCTGCGCCGTCATCGCATGGTCGACAAACGCCAGATGTCGGAGTCATAAATTGGCGGCCGCTTGGCCAAGCCGTCCGTACTCAGCTTCTCGCGTTCAACCACAAGTGAGTACTGTGGTAAAGGCTTGGAGAGCTGCTGCGGACCCGTGGGAGTTTTTGAAGCCAAAACATCGGGGGCACTGTGGAGGTGAGGTTCATGGGTTATAACAGCCTTTTATGTGTCAGACCTTGAGTAGAACTGCGCCGCCAAGAGAGTGGAAGTTACCTCTCCTCTAAAGATTCCGATAACCTCGCCACGCCCCTACGACAGTCTCAGAGCATGCAATAGGCGCTCGACCACGGGCGTACGGATACCGGGATACGGTAAAGCAGGCGCTCAAGCCCTCAGGTCTTACACGTCATCCACATCGTCGACCAACTCGACGCTCGTCTCCTTCCTTGTCGCCAAGTTCGAGGATCCTCGCCAGCACATTCCCATCCAACGGAGGTAATCCGTTTGGGCGACAGCAGGGCCACTTGCAGCCCACCGTACTGTGGTTCGTGTCGTGACGCCCTCACCTCACCTCCCGTGTCGTAATCGACGAAGAAGTTGCACAACTTGTGCGCTGGTATGATCGACGCATCCCAGTCTCGGTCTCACTCGAGCGCTCTTGCTGCCGCTGCACATGGCGGATCCTGTTGGCGATGCTGGGGCCCCCCCTCATTTCACATCGCCAGCCTTCCGAAGCTCGAAACATCGATCGCGAAGCTCTTTGACCCGTGTAGCCTGGCCCTTTGCGGGGCTCTCTCGCTGCGCGCGGCTCGTTCCGCTGTCCGACATACCCGCTATTATGAGGAGCCGGTGTGCGTATACGATATCGCGGACTGCACACCTCCGACGACCAAATCTCCCAGAGGGCCCCTGGTACTCACTGAAAGCGAAGCGAGGATGGCCGGACGAGCAAGGGCTTCTTCTCCGTCAGATGTCATCTCAGACACGGTGGCGACCCGGCTCCTGCTGGAGGTTGTCTGGTCCGACGGCGTGGCCGGTTTCTGTTCCGCTGAGAACACCGTCTCCGAGGCGGGAAGGGTGCCGCCTGCAAAGAACGCGATCGCTGCTCACTGCGTGTTACGATTGAGCGCATGTTGTATACGCACGTCGTCTCGCCGCTATGAAAGCAGTCGAGCGGTACACTGACACGGGCATCGCGTCGGTGATCTTGATGCAAGTCGCACCCCAAGGAGCACATACGTGGTGTGACCACACTCCGCTTATGGGTGCCCATTGGAGGCCCGGCCGCTAGTTGTTCACCACTTGATTGTGTAGAGGTTGGTGGTAGTGGCAGTGTTCCGGGCTTTGGGCGTGGAGATACAGAGAGGGACTGTGCTGCCAGTGAGGACGGTGTCGACGTGAGCCGACTGTCGCAATAGGCACCTACAACGAAGGTTACGTCTCTCCGCAAATACCACAGCAAGCGGAGGTTTCGCTGCTGTGATGGATGATGAGGTATTGCGAACTTGCCTGCTATCCTGGCCTATCGAAGTCGGAGAAAGATCAGTCAGACTTGTACAGATCAATGTAAATCCTAGGCTTGATTGGTTGAGCGGGACGTTGATTGTGTGATACCATCCGAACGGAAATCGTCTGCACCGTCTCGATGACGGAACATTTGATGGCTCGGACCAAGGTCGACCCAGTGCCCCGTAAGCGATGTTGCTGATACGTATGACTAGAGCCTGGGACGGCAGGCACTCAGGAGCCAAAGCGACGCTATCCGAATGAGGAAAATCGTTGCTCACCGAAGCCAGAAAATAATGCAGTACGGTTTACATACTATAGAAAAAGAGTACAGGATAGCAGGAGTTAATCGGCAAACTACTTGAGCAAGAAATGCGCGTGAGTTCGGTCCCTCACTCACAAACAATCAAGTTTCAATCGTTAGGATCACCAGCTGGCACTGCCTTTATGGACGCCGATCCCTTGGGCAGACTGGGAGATTCAGTGGCCCGAGGATCGACACCCTTAGAAGGGCTGCCAAGATAGTCCAACAACCCAGATGGTACTCATATTTACTGGCGCTCGTTCCGACCTGTTTATATACCTTGCCATTCGCCATCCGTCAGCGACATTCAAGCTGCGTGCAATCATTTGGCGGGGTTGTAGGAATCAAGATTTTATATTGGTACACAACAGATGCTATCGCACTACGCCGAGTCGACTACTGTACTTTTCCCTAAACGGCACGATCACGCCTCTGCGACCCGCTCAAAGAACTGCTTCAACGTTCCAGAAAGCACGTCCGGCAATGCTTCCACGTCCCTGAGCACAACATAGTACTCGAACGGGAATGTGTCCAAGTAGCGTTCCACCTTCAGGTCCATCCGCCCGTCCACCATGTTGTAGGCCACCTGGTTCATCGACAGAATCGAGTTTTCGTTCTTCCCCGACATGCCAGCCTGAGAGGCCACGCTCTTGGAGTGAAGAGAGTCGAGGATGATGAAAACGAACATAACGCGCTGCTCCTCCGCGCGCCTCAGCACCGTCCGAAGCCGCTCGTGGTCCTGGCATATGCCGTCGGAGATGATGATCTCAAGCTGCCACAGGTCGCTTGCAGACGACGAGCTGATCGCGCGTCTTTCCCGGGCTTGTTCGAGCAATCGCAAACTCGTCTGGACGAGCGAGAGTACCTGGGTCGCCCTCTGGTCGAAGCGGAAGGCGCTCATGACCTTCGTCCCGGCCTGGTCTGTGAAAGGTCCTCCGTCGAACCCATGCAGCACATCGACAGTCTCGCCGAACTTCGCGATCGCGACGTCACCGACTTCCAGCTTGCCTAGAGCTTTCGAGACGAGTGCAAGCGTCTGGAACGCCAGATGCACCGAATGCGACTCCGCCATGGACCGGGAGTCATCGAGCGCGATGAGTACCTGGTACTCGCGCTGGCTCGGGCGCGTCCGCCTCAGCCAGATCTTGTCCTTCGTGAATTCACTAGCAATGTAGGGGATGATCTTCTTCATATTCAGGCGCTTCCCCGTGCGGTAGTCGCCCTTGAGGCGCGTCGCCATCGTTGGTTCTAGGATCAAGCGGAGCTGCTCGCAGAGCGCGTAGGAGAGGTCGTGTGTGAGCGACTCGTACTTGCGCCACATGTCCTCGGCACCGCGCTCGGGCTGGCCAGATGCCTGCCATTGGCGGAGGGCGAGCTCGACTGCTTCTTGCGAGCCTTCCGCCGCTTCCTCGGAAGGTACGGGTCGATCGGATGGAGGAGGGCCGGCGAGGTCACCTACGGAGGGACCAGTCTGCTGAGACCGAATCTCGGTCTGCGTGAGCGCACTCTTGACATCCTCTCCAAGCTTTTGCGAAGTAGGCTCAGAATGAAGCGCTGATGTCGGCGGGCGAGATACTTGTTCCGGGTCAACGTCAGAAGGCTCTTCAACAGGAGGGACAGTATCCTTCGCCTCCATATCCTCGTCGAGGTACTTGAGCTCGTTGAGCTTCGCGACGTCCTCATGCTGTGCGGGCCCAAGGGCCTGCATCTCATCCGCGCCCTTGTCCTCTGTAGGACGAAGATACTCGAGCTGTGATGGGCTAGAGCTGTCCATCTGCTGTTCTGGACGGCTTTGCGTTCCAGAGCTCTCCAGGATCTCGTCGATGCGTTGGCTGATCTCGCGGAGAGCATCTCCTAGGCTCCGAAGCGGGTTGCTCTGCATGGGCTGTGTCCTCGCTTGAGATGGAGCGGCGCCTTGTTGGGCGCGAGCAGAACCTGTACCTTCCTGTCCTTCTTGAGCGGACTCTTCGGCACGTTGAGAAGGTTCGGCAGACCTGTGAACCCGGAGTCATCAGTATGTACTTTCAAATCGAAACCGTCGAAAGGTACATACTGCTCTTGTGCACGCTCGTCTTGAGACGCGCCCTCTTGTGTGCCTTCCTCCTTCTCAGCAGGTTCCTCGGGCCCTCCAGCTTCTCCGGAAGACGAAGGTCCTCGGTCGCCCTCGCCTTGGTGGGCCCCGGGCATAGCCTGGTCACCAGCCTCGCCACTGTCCTGTCCAGTGCCCGCATGAAGATCGGGCTGAGCGGTGGCATCGACTATATCCTCCGTTGCACCCTCGGGTTGAGTGGCATCGTCTGGCATGGCTTGTGGGTTCTCGCCTTCAACATCCATCTCTTCCTCTTCGGCATCCTTCTGATCGCCTTCCCCTGGTCGTTCCTCTGCCGCCTCGTCTCCTTCCTCATCCATTTCGATGTCGTCGTCCAACGGAGAGTCCTTCCGCTCCTCCTGACCGAAGTCCATGTCGTCCGGCAGGTCTAGGGTCTCTGCTTCTTGGATGAAGTCGTCTAGCGGCGCGCCACCCTGTTGATCCTGTTCTCCATCGTCCATAGTCTCATCTTCAGCCTCCGCGTCCTCAGGAACAGGTTCCTTCCCTTCGTCCTCGCGCTCTCCCCCTTCTTCCTGGGCCGCCTGTTCCTGTCCTTTGTCACTCGGCTTCTCCTTTCCCTTCCCCTTGCCCTGAATCTCCTCCTTCGCGACCATCTCTGACTCCTTCTCCTGCTGCTTCGCCGAGTGGTCCTGTTCCGACTTGCCCTGGTCCTTCTTGTCATCCTCTGGCCCGGCCTCGTCTCCCCATAGCTTCTCATCCACCGCCGACGGGTCGGTGGCGTCCAGATCGCCCACCTGCTCCTCCGGCTCCTCGCCTTCCTCCTCATCTTCCTCCTCCCCCTCCTCCTCACCCTCCTTCTCCGGTACGTCCTGCATCTTCCCGCCGAAGTCCTCGCTCATCTCCAGCGCGTTCCCTTCCTCCGCGCGCTCCACATCATCGTCCTCGCCCGCCTCGCCTTGCAGGCCCTCGACCTGACTCTCGTCTTCGATTTCCTTGCTGACGTTCTCGTTCCCCGTGCCCTCGCCCATGCCCATGCCCCCCGCGTCCTCCATGGCCCCCTCGCGGCCCGCCTCAGCCTCAGCCACCTCGGGGGGCTTGCAGAAGCCGTCTTTGGCGACAGAATGCATGACGGAGCAGACGACGTAGTCGAGCTTGAAGAGCGCCTTGGTCCACGCGCAGTGGTTCGTCAGCTGTGCGCGCGCGAGCTCGAGGTACGAGTCGAGGAAAGGGAGGACCCGCGCGAGGCGTTTCTCGAGCTCGTCTTGTGGCGCATGCGTGGCTTCGCTCGCGACGGAGCTGAGCAAGGATGAAACCTCGTCCAGCTTGAGCCAGCGCGTAATCTGCCCAATGATGCGGGTGTGCTCGCGGACGAAGCGGTCAGGAGTCTCGGAGGCGTCTGGCTCCGCGGTCGGCGGTGGAGGAAGTGCGAGGATCCCTTGAACTGAGAGCAGGAGGCGATCGATGAGCTGCGCAGTCGAGTCCGAGGGGCTGTTGGTGTTGGGGTGCGTCCACTGAACGAACGCGAAGGACTCCCTATTCTGAAGCCACTGGAGGAGAGGTCGGACAAAGTGCGCGACGGCGTTGGGACCATCCGTCCATCTCATCAGAAGCTGGATGACCGTCTGGACGTGCTCTAAAGCCTGTTGCACAGTCGCAGCTTCATCTACAGATAGACAACCATCCAGTCAGTCCAGTTCGGCGCGATAGAATCAGAACAGCTCACCTTCCAGGAGAATGGGAGCAATGAGTAACTTGGCGTTGCTCGTCACATCAGTCATACGACGGAACATTTCCTGCGACGAAGCCAGTGCAGATTGCAGCTCGTCCAAAGCGGCGGGAAGCGCCTCGGTCTCCGGCAGCTGCTGGAGATACTTCCTCCAAATTGCCGACGTTTCCTCCAAAGCATTGACAAGCCTCCCGAGGTCCTCTTTGATGCCAACAACGCGAGGGCCTAGCTCAGGATCGGAAGCAACGACGCGAGAGTTGCGAGAGACTGTTTGGAGGCGCAAAGTGACCTCATGCAATTGCTGATATTGATGGATGGCCTCGACGAGACTAGCGAGATGTCAGCGCAAGTCAGAATTTTGCAGGAGGAACCGGCGTACCTTGCTCGCGCCTCGACCGCGAGAGAGAAAGCAGACTCTACCAAGCCTGAACCGCGCTGCAGATCACGAGTACCGATGTCTGGATGGTGATTCGACAACGCCGCTCGAAGATCTGGGAGCAATTTTGTGAGACGTAGGAAGTACGACTCGCTCTTGTCGAACGGCCCGACATCCTCTGCGAGCTTCACCACGACGGGCTGCTCTCTTAGCCAGCGGGGGTTGCTCTGCTGCTCAAGGACCTCAGGCTTGATGTTCATGGCGAGACCGATGCGACGGAGCTCCTTGAGGAGGTCGCTCCACGCCTTGCGCTTGCGGACGAGAAGCGACTTGTGGAACTTATCTTTCTGTTCCTTCGTCGCGTTGGGAGGAGGGGCGGAAGACGCGAGGCTCTGGAGTGTTGCGATAATCTCCGCAGAGAGGTCGTCGACGTCGGCAGACGACAGAGATCCAATGAGAGCGCCGAGCCGCACTCGAAGCATGGACTGGAAATTCCGGAATGTACGGTCGAGATTGACGAGATGGTCGGATCGGAGAGCATTACTGTGGAAGTTGGGAAGTGCAGAGTAGTCGGAATCGAGACGAAGTGTAGGGAGCACAGGTGTCGAAGTCGCCTCGTCGGAGCCAGCGACCCCGGGAACGAGGTGCGCGGTGATGGGCTGGCGTAGGATCTCTCTGAACTTCCGGACGCACTTGTATAATTGGCGGTGGGTCCTCTGAGCGCTTTGCTTGAGAGCATGCACGTTGATGTCCTTCCAGCTCGCGAGCTTGATGAAGTTCCGGATCTCTTTCTCCAGCTCTTGCTGCTGCGACGAGAGCGATGTGTTCACACGAGGGACGAATTGCGAATAGTACTTCCGAGTGAAGTGGAGTATGCGGTGAGCACGGCGCGAACCGGTTGAACGCGTCCCAGCTCGACTACGACTGAGGCGAAGGCAGTAACACTCGAAGGCTTGCAGGAGGTTGAGACGCGCAATGTACTGTCCCAAAGGACTGGACATCATGTATGAGTCGAGGAGCGGCACGAGCCCTTCGAGATATCTTGCCAATGCTCCCACGTCCCCATCTGCTTCCTCCTGCGATGCAGCCTCGACACCACGAATTGTTGCTTCGTATAGCCGGAACCACCAATCCGAGGCCCCATCTGCGAACTCCTGGGCCTGGGTGCGGAGTAAGCCCTGCCATGAAGACAGCTCCAAGCGACGCCAGGAAACGACCAAGGAGACCAGCTCGTGTTGGTAGGTCTTGAGCGTGTTCTCTCTGTTGGCGTACATCTCCCAATCTTCCATCTGTAGGAGAAGCTGCTCAATCGCTGACAAAATCTTCGCGACTGGACTGAATATATCGAGGGTTAGGATGGCATCGCAGCGAGTCTTGAGATGTTGCAAGACCATCTGATCTGGCCATTCCTGAATGAGGGCCGCCAGCCTGATCGACATGCGCTGCAGGACATCGGAGGACTTTCGAAGTTCAGGGACACTAGGATCGGTATAGAAGTTGTAGGGTCTGGGCTCCGCACGTGCCGCATCGCGCAGGACGGCGAGACGATCGAGCAGAATGGAGATCTGGTACGGGCGACTGCAGCGGTCCAAGGTCTCTGGGAGGGAGGCCGCCTTGTCGGTGAGAATGTCATGCACAAGCGTCGCTCGGAGTTCCTTGGAGTCGATCGCGGACGCCGCCTGTGGAGAGAAATGGACAGAGCCGAAGAGAAGTTGATGGAGAGTGGCGAGCCTCTTGACGTTAAGCGGATCGATGAGATCGGCCAGCTTCCGGACTTGCGCGGTCGTCGAAGACGGCGCTGTCTCCAGCAAGTCCTCGTACTCCGGAAAGAGCGACAGGAACTCTTGCTCCTCTTGCTCGGCTTCTGTTGCAGGATCATTGACTTCAGTCTTGTGACGGTATAGAGATTGAGCTTCGCGCTCCGCCTCTTCCTTCCTAGCTTTGTCGACCAGCCAGAGACCAAGCGATTGCTCGTATACGCTCTCCACGAGTGGCATGTAGGACTCCACCTCGGTGCCCGAAGCAATCTCAGAGGCAGCTGTCGACAGCTTCCACAAGACAAGAGACAGAGTCGTGCTGTTCGTTTGCTGCGTCGTATCCTCGTGAATGGCTTGTGATCCACAAAATGATGGAAAAGAAACGAGTGCCTCCGCCACCATGCTCTCTTGGCTGGCTAGAGCGGTGGTGCTTGCGTCGGCGAGGAGTCGAAGACCGAATCTCAGCTGGTGGAGAGCAAACTGGATTGGAGCACTGATATCCGTGTAGTCGCTGTATACCCTGTCAAGTCGCTGGGAGAACGCGGCTGTGGACTCCTCAATGACCTGTTCGCGCATCGAAGCCGACTGTTCCTGCCTTCCCAAAGCCTCGACGATGGCATCGATCTTCGGGGCGATGATGACTTGCTCCAGGAACTGAGAAACCTCTGTCCAGTATGCGTGGAGCCGTGCGAGGTCCGAACGCCGGGGGTTCTCTTCAACACTGTCCGCAGCGTGACTTTGCAGACCCTCGACTACTTGGGAGAGGTACGTGATGGCTAGGTTGGTCCGCCGACCGAAGGTGCGCCGCTCGTAGTCGCGGTGGAGAGCAAGCTCCTCTAGGAGGAGCGATCGTTGCTCAGACCGGAACTTCCGCGAACATTGTTGTATCGCAGCAGGGTCGAGAGGGATGCTAGGCACGTAGATATGGAGAAGCAGCCTGGAAAGCGCGATCCAACACCTGCCTAACGCGGCCCACGAGGGCATGGCACCATCCTCCAAGAGCGTCGTTAGGTATGGGCGCAAATGAACTTGATAAGCGTCCACGAAGGCCAGGTTCGGTACGCTGTCCAAAGTCGACAGAACGTCCGCGAGGGAAGAAGAGCCTGCGAGTGTTGAAGACGAGGGAGGATGGGACGCCAGGCAAGATGCCACCTACAACAAAGGTGAGTAAGCCGTGAACATAAGTAACACATGAGAGAGATTGTACCTTAAGTGCAGTTCCCCCCAGCAAACTGAGAAGCTGTGCCCACAGGCCATCATGAGCAACAAGCGATCCTGACAGGAATGCCAGCTGCCGCTTCAAAGCACACTCGTACTCCGGCAAGCTATCCATGGGCCTCAACGATTTATCGCTAGTACTGATATTAGTGGCGAGAGTGTACCGAAGCGCACGCATACTCACCAAATCAGAATTGTGCTGCATAGCTCGACAGGATGACACAGAGCTGAGGGACTAGCCATCTGTTGACAATGTCAGGATCACGCAACAAGGATTATGGTCGGATCGCTCACCCCAGCGACAGGCGCCGCCTCCCAGAGCTGTGAAAACCACTGCGTTTGCGACTTCACCAATACTTGCAGCATTGCTGCGAGAGTTTCAGTGGCTATCCGCAGAGGGAAAACAGAATCGAATACCATACCCTCATTTCCTTCTCGCGCATCAATGGCCCATGACAGTTGGACGTATGGAACCAGGCTGGTCAAACTGATGTGACCATCGGAACTGCCGTAGTCGATGAGGTCCCGCAAGACCTGCCATGAGTAGGGCCTGCATGAGCATCTTGGTGGAAGTGGAGTAACAAACCACTTACATGCTGCGCTTCTGACGCTTTCGCAAGCACCGTCTGTAACGCGCGAAGTTGTGCTATGGAATAGCAAAATCCGACGCGTTGGCCGACGCCCGATTCCGCCGTCTCAACCTCGACAAAACGCTATGGCTACCGTGAGCAAGGAAACTACACCATGGATACACAAGGTGCTTACCCTCTCCAGCTGCGACGTCAACTGCGCAAGCGAGCGTTTCTGTTCTTCAGACGCGGCTTTCGGCAGGGTCCACAAAGACATAAGCTCGAGTGTCTGTCTTCGCAAGTCTGTACGAACACGAGTCAGCGCCAACCCGGCCAGTACGTCTAGAGCACACACTGATGTCATTGGAAAATCGGTGGAGACGGCGATCAGCATCATCCAGGTGCCTCGTCATACTGCCGTCGGCGTCTGGAGGAATGCCGGAGGAAAGTGTGCGCCATATCTCTACCAAGCAGCTGCCGGACGTCAAGGAAACGATGCCTTCCAACGCGTTGATGCGTTGAGCGACTTCAGATACACCCTGCGATCGACCTTGTGAATGTTGCAAAGCCTTCCGAATCCACTCAACGATTGCGAAGGCAAGGGAGAAGTCGAAGGTTTCTGGGAACTGCACTGCGTGGCGCAAGAAACGACCATAAGCCACAAGCTCGGATAGTCGGTCGATATCCTAAAGATTGTTAGACCTTCAGATAGATGTTTGTTAACTCTGTGAACGTACATCGTCGCAAGCGCCACTGAAGTCGGTCACGTTCAGGAACTCTATCGCAGCATTTCTGATCGACTCCACGAGTAGCTTGGCGCTTGCTGCAGCACGACCCTGAACACGAGCGCGTTCGCTGGAGTACTCGTTCTGTTGTCCCGTCTCATCTTCGAGGGGCTCTCCGTAATCAATAGTTGCACCGATCAGCAGACGCAAGTGCCGGAGTAACAGCGAGTCAGGTTGATCGTTCTCAGTTGTGTCCGACAGTACACTTGCTCGTTGAGGAGTGGCGTATAGCGGCTTGCAAGATTATGAGCGTCGCCATCCACTTACCTGAATTTACGCCACTCACCTGCGCGAGAAGTGCATCAGGCGGGATGTCCAACGATTGACTGATATTCTTCCGCATTAGAATGGTAGTACGGTATATGTGACTACATTTCACTACCCCCATCGATGCCCGAAGGAAGGATAGGAGCGTGGTAGAAGGGGATGCGTCGCAGGATAGGAAGCGGGAGAATAATGGAAGAGCGTTTGGGGCTGCGATCGATGCCACGAAGTACCAAGCCGCACGAGGAGAAGACAATGATTTCACAGAGGGGACAAGCGTCGGTACCAGACTGGAGACGTAAGCACTTGACGAATCTTCGCCTGTAAGCCGGCTAGCCGATGGTGTTGTGACTCTTTGTTCGGAAGGGTGTGCGTCTGTGAGCCCACGTCGAAGGAGTGATTGTCGTCCGACCGATTGGCGAGTATCCAACCCCAAGTACGTCTCCGACGGAGAGCAGCGGATGTGGTCTAATACACGAACCCAGTCTTCCTCGACCAACGTATCAGTAAGAGCGATTTCGACACCCCGATTCCGCATCGCCCTAGATAGCTCGCCGTATTGACCGTCGGCGCACATGAAGAGGCGGAAGTCGGGATGCGGACGAAGAACTTGAGTTTCACCGTTCACAGCGCCGCGTTCGTTAAGCACCAGGGAACCTTCAATTTCGCAGAGGGAGTTGAGGCGATCGAGAACCGAAGGGTTGCAGAGGTTAGCGCCGTCCAGTAGTAGCCAGCGTCCTTCCTTGAGTGCACGGACAAGCGGGCCGTCGACCCATTCCAGAGATACAGCCTGCAATCGCCGAGCTGATAGTCGCTGAAGTTGAACTCGCACCTGAGATAATCGGGTGTGGTATGGTTCGGGCAGGTTGTTCAAGGCGTCCAAGACTTGAGTGAGGGTTTCCGCAATATGAGGCATAGCGGTAGAGCTTGCTGTCCTAGTAAGGCCTCGTAGCATTGCGACATAATCAGTAGCAGCATGAAGCTTCGAACCATGGGGTAGGTACGAAAGCTCGTCAAGCAAGTCTAGAACCTCATGAACGAGATCCATCACATGGTATCCCAAGTCAGTTTCTTCAAAGCTACCCAGAATGTCTGATGCGTCTGTCGCATTGTTGACGGATACTTCACTGAGACTCTTACCCAGTAGGTGAGCCATCGTCCTGACTAACGTCGTCTTACCACTATTCCGCGGACCCGCCAAGATAGCCAGCCAGCCATGAGCGACACACATGCCTAGAGACTCTAGAGCCGCGAGCGTAGCCTGGAGGATATGGCCTCCTCTAGCGCTGGAGAGATGACCCCCACGCGCGCCGACATAGTGGCCGACCTGGAGGTGAGAAGACGATATGAACGCTGGTGGTTGGCTAGCCTGAGTTCCGTTATTGAAGATCTCTGCGAAAAGCTGCTGGGCTCGAGCGCGGTCTTCGGTGGTTCGAAATCGCTGTAAGATGACGGCAGAAAGGCAGTGAGATGGATGGTCAGGCGGGTTGTTGCTTTGAAGAAGAGTTGCCCATCGGATGACATCGCGTAGGTTGAATTCCCATGGTGCTCCCTCCCTGGCGAACGACCTCTTGACCATGGTCTCTTCGTTGAGGACCGCCATGTAGGCAATCATCTTCTGAAGCAGGTCGGGGGGATACTTGGGGAATATGTTGCGACAGATGAGTAGAAGATCGTTCGAAGACATCTCTTGCACGTAAACCTTCGTGAACCGGTTCAAGAAGGACTTCGGGAGCCCCTTTCGACCGCCCCCTTGATGGAGAGGGTTCTGCGCAGCGAAGATGCGGAAGGAGGGATGACGGAGGAATGAACGTCCTAGTTCTGGGATGTAGACAGTCCCTCGGTGATCGAGGACTGCGTTAAGGCCCTCTAGTACGGACTGAGGAGCAAGGTTCATCTCGTCGAGTAGAACCCAATGACCTTCCTGCAGCGCTTGAAGGAATTCGGCATCTTTCCATGCAAATTGTCCAGCCTGGCCACCTTCGACTGGGAGGTCAGACCCAAAGAGATCGACAAGGTCCGTTTGATCGGAAAGGTTGATACGGCATAAGTGATGACCACAGATGTTTGCAAGAGCAGCAACAAGGCTGGTCTTGCCAACCCCAGGACTTCCCTCCAGCATGATGGGTTTCGGGAGTTGACAGGCTCTAACAACACGCATGACGTTATTGCGAGTAGTCGGCGCTTCGAGTCTAAAGTTCTGGGCCAACGGCTGTAGTGGACCTCTCGGAATGGAATATAGGCTGAATCGAACTTTTGACGGGAAGTACTCGAGCGTCTGACTCTCTTGAACGACGGTGGTTACAGGAACGAGCTCTTGTAGTTTCGCGGCAACGTCCGACTTGAGGCGATCTAATGCTTCTTTCGAGTACGCTGATAGTTGAGGCATGGAGCCCAGACCATCCAAGAACGTCATCTCCGCTGCATGATGCTAACATGCTATTAGCATCGACATAAATTGTAGGCGATGCCACTTACGAAAATCACATTCGGAGTCATTTGACCCGTAGAGTCGTCGCTCAGCGCCGAGTTAGAGAAATTAATCCATGCCTGTGCAACTAACAATAAGCGATCGTATAAAAAAGACTAGACTGCACTGACCAAGATGTCTCGGAGATTCGCAGAAGATCGATCGCCGATGGTCGTACAGAGCCAATCAATGAAGTCCAAGAGTGGCTGAGTCAACTCGCGCAAGGCGTTGTGCCTCCAAAGAGCCTGGACGATACATTCCAAGTCGCGACGATCGGTGATCGGGGGAACCCATATTTCCGTGAAGCGGTTGCGCAGTGCAGCGGAAAGCTCCTTCTTGCCGTAGTCGCCACCGGGATTCATCGTCGCGACGAGCTTGAAGTCGGAAGCGGCTTTGATGACGGGTATGTCAGAATCGTTTCCGCCGCGTTCAGCGAGCACTATAGTACGACCGGTCTCGAGGACGCTGTTCAACCGCTCGAGTACGGAATCATCCGCTAGAGAGATCTCGTCCAACAGAAACACGTCGCCGTTGCGCATTGCCTCGATGAGAGGCCCGTCGCGCCACTCGAAGAGAGCAGACAGCCTCTGCAAGCGAGATCGAAGATTTTGCAGCGCGGCGACTTGCTCAGGGGGTACAGCTTTAGACTTTAGGAGACTGTCGATAGAGAATGTCAAAGAATCCACATCTCCAGTCACATTCAGAATGCCGAGCTGCGATATGGCGGCAGAAACCTCCTTCAAAGTCTCAGCCTCAATAACCGCTTTGTTGCGGATAGGTCGGAGACCGCCGATGAGATCCGCCGTCTCTGTGTTTTGGTGACAATTGACCGACCGAAGAGTGCGACTCGTAACCTCCGCGTAGAGTTGACAGACCGATGTCTTCCCACACCCCGTCTCTCCAACGAGTAGTACAGGTTCGTTGAATCGGAGAGCACGGGCCGTGAGGACGAAGAGACGTTGCATCGCTGACGTCCACACAACCTGCGATGACGAGGGGATGGTACATCCAAGGAACTCCGCAGGGTCGAATTTCGGATTCTGGAGGTCATAGAGACTCGACTCATCGATGCGGACCTTCATGATGGACTCGATAATCTCTTTGACGACAGCCTTGTCATCGTCTCGACGAGCACGTTCTGCAAGAAGCATGTATCCGTTGGCAGCGAGCTCTTCGTAGCTCATCGCATCCCGACCAGCCCATCGGAAGAGGTCACGAAGAGTGGCGAACCCTTGCTTGCTCTCGAAGACGCGACTGGCCTGCCGGCGCTTCTGCAGCTCGCGGAATACGCTCACGATGCGCTGCCCATACGAAGGCGCGATGCGACACCGCTGGCACAAGATCGTCTCCAACTCCGCCTGGGGCACATCCTCGAAATGGACCTCAAGGAATCGGTTGCGGAAGGCACGAGAAAGCACCTTCCGTCCTGCATACAGACCAGGCGGGTTCTGCGTTGCAAAGAGCATGAAGTGCGGATGCGGGCGGACGACCTCCTGCGTTTCCGGTATGACGAGTTCGCGGTTGTCGTCGAGAAGACGGTTCAAAGCCTCCAAGACGTCGGTGGGTGCGAGGTTCAGCTCGTCCAGCACGATCCAATCGCCTTGACTCAAGGCGCGGACGAGAAGACCCTCCTTAAACACCAGCTTGCCCGTCACAGGGTCGGACACGTAAGTACCGATGTATTCTTGGATATCGGTGTGCTCGTGGTTATTGATGCGCACGAACCTGTGTCCGGTACGCTTTGCAAGGTACTCGATTGAACTGGTCTTTCCGCTGGACGTTGGACCTTCGATGAGCACGGGGAAGCGCTTAGCTGCAATGATGCGGGCAAGGTCGACGAGCTTAGTCTCGACAGACGGAGTCATGATGTAGTCTTCTGCGGGGTCTTCCGGCAATGGGCCTCGCTCTAGGTAGAAAGGACCAAACTTGACGAATGCACTGGGATCCCCAGGCGGGAGTGGTTCCTTCGCCAAGAGAGAGCGAGGATTCTTCACCCCAGCAAGGATATGTTTCTGAGCGAGCGCTGTCACAGCTGTTGCGCTCGGACCATCAAGAGCCATAGTGAATGCCATTAGACAGCCTTCCCAGAGTGCCCTCCGTAACGAGTACGCGCTCGCCATGTCCGCGGCGAATGTGAGTGCGCGGGCAAGAGTACGCATGCTGAAGTGAGGCCTGTGATTCGCGCCGTCAGCGATCTGTCGTTCCTCCGAGAGTCGCTTTACAGCCGTGTAGAAGTCCGCGACATCCATGATCGCACCACGGTCACCGACCGCAGAGGCGCCAATGTATTGGGCGACGATTGTGAGCAAAGTCTCCTTGTCGGCGTCGGGAGGAGGGACGTCAATCTCAGTGAAGCGAGAACGGATATTGGGTGGGAGATCTTTCTTCCCGACATCGGTGGCGGGATTCATGCATGCAAAAAGGCGAAAGTCGGGATGACGGGGAACGGGTTCCAGCGAGCCTTGCTCCGTCAGGGTAATTGACGCCGTCGGTCCATGAAGCAGCCCCGAGATGGACTCGAGTGTCTCAGGTGTCGCCAAGTTGATTTCGTCTAGCAGAATCCTATGAGAGACAAGATTAGATTCAAGTTCAACACTAGAGGGACGTTGATGGCACGCACCAGTCACCGTTGCGCAAAGCCCTCACTAACGGGCCCTCGACGAAAGCGAACGCGAACTTGCTCTTGCCTTGCACGTGTTGCACCTCAAATGTCTGGACATCGCGCTCGAACGCCTCCCAAGCCGCCATGGGCACATTCAGCCCAGAACCCTCAACCTTTCTCCGCTTGCGCGGAGCACCTCCCTCGAGCTCCTTACTGCATAAGGCGTCAGTTACTGTAGCGTAGATATCCGCCATGGATAAGTCCACATACGCGTCTTCCTCGGCTTGCTTCTTCCTAATCCTGTCCTTCGCAAGCTTGACAGCTTCCAACCATAGAGCCGCGGCGCGCTTCCACTTGCGCTCCTGCACCGCCTTCCGGACCGACTCCTCAAAGTGCGCGTTTTTCTTCCGACTGAACGTCCCGCCAAACATTTCCAAGAAGCGCTCCTGCAGCTCCCCGCCAGGCACACGCGCGTCGACAGGCTTGAACCCGCCAAGTATATCCGACGACTCCGTCTGGTTCGACAAGTTCAACGAGATGAGCGGACGCCGGAGGAGAGACGCGAGGTGCGTCACCACGCTCGTCTTTCCCGTACCCGTCTCCCCGGTAAGAAGCACAAGCTCCGCAAGCGAAATGGCCGTAGCGAGGCGCGCAATCAGCGAGACCGCAGGCCTGTGCATCGCGAACGGCCGCGTCACGGGTGGCGCAATCTCCATCTTGGCGGAGCGTGCGGGGAGGCGCGTGCGCCCAGCACGCACCGCGGTGATGCGCCCGTTCACGTCCCTTTCGGTGTCGAAATCAGGGACACGGCTGTGAAGAATATAGTCCCTACGCTCGTCTGATAGGCCAAGATGACCTGCGATAACGTGTGTGATGGCCTCCAGGTGCGCGCGACCAGATGCTGTAGTTGCACCAGCCCCGAAGAAGATATCGCGCGCTTCCAGGAAGATGTCCTCCCGTACGGTGGGGTTGGCGAAGACCCGCGCGAGGCTTGTGGGTTGAGTTGGATCCTCATCGACGTCCATCGGTTGATAGCTAGCAGGAAGCAGCCCGCTAACGCGCATACAGAATCTCTCGAGCTCGCGAAGGCCAATATCGCGAGTGGATGCTTGGCTGCCGAGGGCACGCACACCATCCCACAGGTTGATGAGACCCTGGGCGGGCGCACCAGCCAACCGAGGGAACTTCGTATCGATGATGATCCGAAGGTCGCTGGCAGTTGGCGACTCCACCACGATTTCGAAGAACTTGTGCGCACCGAAGAATGTAGGGCTGGGGAACGCGCCGGTGCGGGAGGGCTGCAGAGAACGCGTCGCGAATAACGCGAACGAATCTTCCGCTTCAACAGTACCACGACTTGGCACCTCCAGACGTGCACAACCACCCACCCACTTATCCGGGCCAAGCGACTCGACAAGAGGCTTGATGATGCCGAGAACCTCCATCGTCGCCCGGTCCACGTCCTCTAGGACCACCCATTTCCCTTCTCGCATGGCACGAACGAGCACACCCTCCTTCCACTCGAACGTGCCCGGGCGCGTCGGCGAAGACACGTACGATCCCAACAGCGAACGGGGATCCAACGACGTGTCAGCAAGGTGGATAGTCACGACATGATTGCGAGTGTCCGGAAACAGCAACTGAGCCATGTGAAATATGAGAAGCGACTTTCCAGAAGATGGTGCCGACGTGAGGAGGATCGGAAGCCGCAGAGATAACTGGAGAGCGATGTGACGCAAGGCGCGTATAGCTGTGGGAGTATCGATAAGGGACGCGATGAATTGCGTAGGAGGGGAGGAACGAAGCATCAGAACGCCATGGACGTTCGCTGTCAATGGACTGGGGGTATCCCAGGTCAGTGAGATTGCGCAGAGAGCAGGCATGACAGCCAACCCACCTCAGCTCTGCCGGATGAATAGGCTCGCTAGAGTCAGTTTCTTCGTGATTGTAGAAGTCTTGAGGCTCGAGAAGCGCATCCCTCCCTTGCGCAATCCGCTCCAGCTCCAACACCGGCATGATCCATCCGTCGACCCGACGTGCAGTCCCGTCCAGGTTGGTGTCAAAGTCAATGGGACAATCAATTTCCGAAACCTCGCCCAGTACCTCCTTCTCCATCTTTACGCGTTCGCCCTCCATCATACCCGCCTGCAGCGCGTAGCATCTGATGGCCAGAAAGCGGACCCCATTGTCCGGATGTGGTGCCCAAATGAGTTGGGAAAGTGGTGTGAGAGACCAGCCGAGATGACGAGGGAGGACACGATTAGCTTGAAGGAGGCGGTAGTAGGCGAGCAGCACGCGGTGCAGCGGATGTGAAGGGATGCTCGGTATGGTTTGGGATGCGGTGAAAAAGAGTAGTGGTCCTCCCTCGAACCTTTTGGAGCGTAAGATAGCTAGCAGCATACTATGAGAACAAATTGTCAGCAGGAGTCCCAGGGATAGAAAATGAGAAGGAGGATCAACGAGGTAATTGATCTGCCAAACATCGACACCGTAGGTGACAACATGTGGCCAAGCCAATTACTTTCTTCCTTCGTCTGTGGATATGCTTGGGGAATGAAAAAGGAACTCACGGATACAGCTCTTGGTAGATCTCGAGAAGTAGACAGAGAGCTTCAAATTTCTCTAGCTCGTCGCCGTCCTGATGCAGCCAGCGAGCGCATAGATCAAGAAGCACCGGTCGGAACAGGCCAGCAACAAGCATAGTATATTGAGGTAGGAGTAGTAGCCGAGATACTATGTCAAGCAAAGCTTGCCGCGAAGAGATATTTTGCAGAGCGGTAACGAATGGACTCTCAGCAGGTAGATGTGCGACCAATTTTTGTGTCTGCCGCTGCAAGTCCATGCGCAAAGGGTCGTGGAGGTTTCCGTCGTTCATATTGGCTGCCATGGGCGCGACAAGCGCAAGATATCAGGGCAGACGGCAGCACAAGAGAGGACTCGTTGGAAGAAAGCTTGGAGGCAAAAATCACAGCCGAAGACAGGAACGGGTCAGAAAACTTGTTCCTGCCAAATGAGGTAGGCAAACGTCATGGCGCTCGAACATATGCGCGCCTGCACCGAGGGATATCTGTACTTCTGCACCTTCGCCTCTTCGCCGCATTCAAGTTTGCTCTTGTAGAATGCCTATCAAACATTTTGGATGCAGTCGGTCCGATCATTCATAGTCATCTATTGCATGAGACGGCGATCGAGATCCTGGACCATCACTCGCTCGCAGTGAAGAAACCCCGTCGAGAATACAAATCCGACGGATCGACGAGTCACGAGATCCAGAAGCGTTGTAGATCACGAATAAGGGGTTTCCTGCATGTCTGTAAGTCTGTCTGTCCTTCTTGGTGCATGAACCATGCAACGGCAATGATGGTGCTGTGATCTCGCTTGCAACCCCACCATGGAGCCAAACGGACATGAAGTGCTACTTCTCCCCAGACCATTGTTCCTCTCGTTCTATCACGCCACCACAATGCCACACCCATTCATCCTGACAGCAGGTTTCGGGGCGGACTGCGGTCCACTGACGTCCGAGCTTGTTCATTCTACACGTGCATGATCAATTCAGCTTGATCTGATCATCGCCGCCCGCCATGGCAGTACTCGAGCGACAGTCACGCTGCGGCCGTCTCCGAATTTAGGGGACCCTCATCCCCGTGGTGTATATATATATCTCGCTCGCTCGACCAGCATTGCAACCAGACCATCCCCATAACTTACCATCACTTAGACCTCAGATCCCAATAACTATGACCTACGAGTGGGAGCCCGGAACATACTACGGCGAGGGTTCGGTGGTAGAGTACCAAGGTAGCCATCGACATAGGGTCATTCGGCATAGACATGATCTCATCGTAATCGTCAGGTCACAAGTACAAGATCATTCAGCCTCACACGTCGCAGGTGGGTCCGCTACTCCTCTGCTAAAGTCTTGAGCTCATCGCCTCCTCTGCGACAGGGCGACTGGACACCTCCGGCCACCCCTGCGCTCTGGGGCCGTCTCCCTGAAGACTATCACCACGAGGAGCACCACGAGGAGCACCGTCAGGAAAGTGGCTACAACCCTAGCTACAACCGAGACGGGGGATCTAGCAACGAGAAGCATGAAACGGTCATCATTCACGAGGAAGAGCGCAAGACCGGCTGGGACGCTCTTAGCGACGAACGCAAGCACCAGATCGAGGTGTGTAGCACCTTGCAAATTCCATGAGCTGCGTTCGTGCTGCTTACAATTTTCAGGTTGGTGGTGGTCTCGTCGCCGGTGCTCTCGCGCTTGGTGCTGGATTCTTCGCGTGGAACGAACACAAGAAGAGCGAAGAAGAGGTAAGCACTGTAGATGAGAATTAGCGTATTGTGATGCACACCGGCCGACTGACTGGGTCTTATGCGGTATTCAGAAAAAGCAGCACATGTGGGACCTCTCGAACTGGCTGCGCGACGCTGAGATCCGTACACGCGACTTCTACGGGGGACGTGTCTCAAGCCCAGTGACTTGGGTCTTGGTCGAAGGCAAGAACATCCCCACTGACATCGCCATTGTCGGCGGTGAGGAACACGGCACGCCACATTACATCTGCCGTGGCTGGCACGAGGTGAGCCGGAGCTTTGAGATCTGCGAAGCCTGTGAGCTGATCCATGCTCGGCGATCAGGGCAGTCTCCGTAAGTATCGTGTCACGTCGTCTGCCACTGAGTTCTCGCCCTTCACTATCTCATCACATCTCTTTCACCAGAGATTGGCAAAGCTTCTTCTATCTTCCAGAAGGGCGGTGTCGTTGGGTATGCGCACAGCGAACACCATGTGAGTGTACTCCTATGCATACTCGGGCCGATTCCATCCTAAGACTTATCCCATACCAGCTAGGCAAGTTCGAGGTCCTCGTAGGTGACAAGCGTGCCGTTCGCTGGGTTGACTTCCACGGTCGCTGCGAGCTCGACAAGCTACCCGGTCGCCCTGTCGAGGGTGGTCGCGAAGCCGACGGTTCGCCACTGTTCATCGCCAAGGGAGTCTACAACAAGGCCATCGTCCCCGGCAAGTGCGGCCCCAAGCTCCCTGCCGCGTTCGTCCCGTATGCCAACAGCGAGAAAGAAGTCAAGGTATGGTAGTCACCGGACCCCACTCATCCCTTGATCACTAATTTGTCAATGCAGGACTACAGCATCCTTTGCTACGTTTGAGTGTGACGCTCACATTACGGGGGTTAGACCGAGAAGGATGCGTGTAAGATACCAAATAGTTCAACGATGCCATCTCTGTTGCGCTGCGAAGACGTGAATGTACATTTGTTCTACACTTCTGCCCTCAGTTTTGACCGACGTATCTCGGCCCCGCACACGTTCACCCACATCAAGCTTTCGCTTTGATCAAGTTGCTCTGGATGACTGAAAGCGCGGCATAGATGAGATCCAACTTCGGCGTCGGCACACCCTTCGCTCTCGCCCGGCGCAGAACGCCACCAACGATCGCTTCGACCTCCATGGGCCGCCCATAATCCAAGTCGACGAGCATCGATGGGCGGAACACCGACTTCGGGTTCTCGTTCGCGATGATGCGATCGATCACTGCATCCGAAAGCTCTTCGTCCATCGCCGGCGAGGGTGTGAGCGACGCGCGTGCGACGGTGAGAACCTCCGCCATGATGTCCTTGAGCACCTGACGTGAAGACTCGAGCGCGAGGACGTCGCCTACATGCGTCCGCGCAAGCGTGCAGATGGTGGAGAAGGACGCGTTCCTGTGACGCCAAGATGGTCAGCGACACGCCTGCGCGTGCATGCATGATCAACGCCAAGACCTCTCCCGGTCAGCTGGAGTCTAATATGAGAACCCTCACCAGAGTACCTTCCGCCATCGCGCGACGTCGGCGTCTGGAGCTGCTTCGACGACGGAGCCCCCGGTACGGAGCAACGCTACGAGTTCGTCAAGCGACCTTTTGGCCGTCTCCTCGCTGAAGTGCACGGCAGTGTGGGATGTGGGGCGGTGATAGCCCAGAACGAGCCTTTCATTCCCGTGCTGGACGATCCTCCGGCCTCCCTTAGTGGCAGTCGTGTCGACCCAGCAGCAGCCGGAGATGACTGTCGTTGGAGCGCTGATCACACCCAAGACGTCGAGAAGGGCGTCTTCGATCCCGATGCCGTTCTGGAGCAGGACGAAGGTCGTGTTTGTGGTGCGATCGCCGCTGGGAGCAGTAGCATCAGCTGGAGGGGAAGCGGCGAGCTTGGAGATCAGTGGGGCGAGCAGCGCTGGGGTCGTGCAGACCTCTGGGACGCATTTGAAGGCGCAGATGATGTACGCGTATGTGCGGTCTGCGGCTTCTTCGACCGTCTGTACGACTAGAAGGAAGTAACATATCAGAGAACTTCAAAAGGAGCAACCTACAGACTGGTGAAGATCGATCCTATGCTACTTACCGCGATATGGCTTCCATGCGGTGTAGTTCCCGAATCTGTCAGACTCGAAATCTAGCCCATGCTCTGTGAATCGCCGTCTTTAGCTATACAGTCCGCGAGCACCAGCGGGGACAGCCTTGGCTACCTTGTAGGGCATCGTAGTTCGATCTGATGGATTTAGCATCACTATTACACACTAGGCGGCGGAGTGCTCTGCCAAATACGAACCTGCACACCGCAGTTATGCGTACCTTGCTTGTCTTGTCGAGGGCAAAAGCGTACAACGCACCAATGGCTGGAAATTTCGTCAAGTAAGTTCAGTTGGAAGTGCTGCGGATACACAGCTGGTCACTGATCTTACCGCCAAAACCTACTACGCACACGTCGATGAGACCATCGGAGGCCATGTTCACCGCCATTGATGAGACAGGGACTACTCCAAGTTGTAGGTGATCGCGCCACAAGTACAGTTAGTATTCGGAGACGTCCGACGCGTTCACATAGGCTACGATGGCGACAAGCGTCGAAGGCCCCAAGTCCTCGACGCACCGCCACAACAACAGCTGAGGACGTTCATCTGTCGCCGTATCTTTCATCTACACCTCTCACAAATTGAGGAGAACTACTGTTATGTGAACACTACTGAATCTTTTGAAGTAGTATACTAGTACACCTTCAATGGTATAGGTAGCGTATGCCAGACTTCACTGAACGTTCGGGATGGCATCGCAGTGGCGAAAGCTCACTCCAGAGGACTAGTAAATGTTGTCCTTTGTCGTATCTCCATTTACGCCAACGGAGTCGGTGCTGGGGTTTCGCAACGCTTCTCCGCTACGAGATTTTGGATGTCGTAGTCGAGCTATAGGGCATCTCTTGGCACACGTGGACGCTCTGAGAAGACTGGGAGGACCCGGAGCTCCCCAAGTATGAGGGTATAGACGGGGTCAGTCGTTGACTGTACTACGATCATACCGAGGTTGACCGAAATCACCTGTTCCCAATAGCCCAAGGAGCCAATTCGCCGGGTGCCACACCATTCAGGCTGTATTCGCATGTACATACTGATTGCAGTTAGAGCGAAGGTTCGGAGCAGGGATTGGGCTGTAGTATTGTACTCGGGGCCGATATGGATACCTGTTGTCGCGATTATACACGTTGATACTGTGGTCTTTGATGTTATATGTCGCAAGCGCATCAGAGCGTGCATTGAACAGCTGTGTGAGGTTGATGATGACCAGCGTATCAAGCGGCTGAAACGCGTAGGGCCTGGAGTGCGACTAAAAGTTCAAACGCGCGCTAGAGTCTCGAAGAGTAACATAAAGTGAAGATGACGAAAATTGGGCGCACTCAGTCAAGATTGAGAGACACATGGACACGTATGAGTTCGCGCGGGAGTGGCGGAACCCTCGCTGGGATCACGCCCACGTGGCTATGTGAAGCTGTGGTGGGCGTGGGCGCTTGGGAGAAGGAATCGGTTTTGGGCAGAGTCGAGATTCGAGATCAGTGGGCGGGCCTCGTAACAGTAACCTCTGCCAGACTCCAGCTTGTTTCTCGTGTGTCTCCTTTACCCCGCTTTCGACCACTGCTTTTCTGCAGGGCAATACCCACTCGTCTTCCACGAAGACGCCGTATCCTTGATTCAATCATACTTCCTGCCGAAGCCACCTTCGGGCCCTCTTGACAGCTCGCCATGTCCTCTGCTTTCGATGTTTCGCCAGAGCCTTCGCCTCTCAACACCCGCTTTCTCGTCGGCCAAGACCACGATGATGACCACGATGACGAACCTCACTTCTCCGACGGCGACACCGCGTCAGCGCGCTCTATTGCGCTCTCATCTCCGCCACGCTCTCCTCGCGACTCTGTCTCTCTCGGTGTTTCGCAGCCGCAGGAGCCAGCGGTCACCCCGGTGACTCTCGTCCGTCAAAGTCTTTCCCTTGCTGGCCTCTCAAAGAGAAATACCGTCGACACCGAAGGGAGCTCGCTTAACTCGGAGGTGGACGGAGACGGAGACGACAGGAGTTTCTTTGCACGCAAGTATGAAGGGGAGTCTCCTCTATCTAGCGTTGCCCCCTCTATGCACGAGTTGGACAAGCCCATGTCCACCCCGCTGCCCCCGTCATTGCCTCCTTCCGCGTCCTTCATGATGTCACCAAGAGCATCCTCGGCAGGCATTCACCTGAGGAGCGACACCGAGAGCGTTGCGTCATTCGGTTCCGAGTCTACCTCATATTCCAAGAAGGCTCGGCCAGAATCATTGATTGTGCAGCCCACGAAGGGGCCATTGGTGTT
Organism: Dichomitus squalens LYAD-421 SS1; assembly: GCF_000275845.1. Lineage (NCBI taxonomy): Eukaryota > Fungi > Basidiomycota > Agaricomycetes > Polyporales > Polyporaceae > Dichomitus > Dichomitus squalens. The sequence goes on from NW_006766889.1 coordinate 339,109, forward strand.
GGGCATTGCGCTGGTGGATTTCAACCATCTGGTGTGTTCACTCCCTGTTCGCTGCCATTGCTTCGTGCTTGACATCTATGCGGCACTGCGTTTCTTGGTGCGGCACAGGTTGGTCCTAAGATCGAGTTCTCGAGGGGAGATATCTTCGACGACGAGGAGATTGCGAAGATCCTTCCTTTTCTTGCGCTGCCCGACGGCGCACACCTTGTAAGTCATGACGTCTACGCATATACCAATAAAGTTCACGCTAGTGACGCTGTGATAGACCACGGAAGACTACTCGTACTTCCATTTGGTGCCATCAACACCGAACCCAACCACCATCTTCGGAATCTCGTAAGCGTCTCTCACGAATCCAGCTGCGTGCGGATATGAACTATGGATTGCAGATGTAATCGGCAAATTAGCTCTGCCGAGCTGCTCGCAAAGGGCCCTGACGTGACACGATCTACGGTGCAGAAGGCTGTGGTTGTCCTCGCATCGAAACCAGTTTTTGGGCCCATTCGGTAACAAGTCCCCAGTCACGCATGCAGGGCGGTATTGACCCGCCATTCTACAGTGACCGTCTGGGCGTGATCACACGAGCGCTGTTCTCGCAGCGGGATTTCACCGATACGAGCATCTTGGATGACTTCCACTCATCGCTGGAGCCGTCACTTCGAGGTCAGATGACTGAGAGCGGATTGTACATGGGTGAGACAGGCAACGAACACCTATATTGTCAAGGGTATGTACTGAATTTCCGTTTTTCACAGGAACAAGCTTGCGGGAATTGGTTCACAACTTTCGTCAACGAACCCTCGTGTTGGTCAAGGCGCTCATGTTGCAGAAGAAGGTGAGAAGGCTCCTCAGGAAGTGCCCCGATGTCTCACTGAGAAGTCTTCGATGGCAGATTATGTTCTTCGGCCACCCAGTAGAGCGCCTATGCACATATCAGTATTCTTTGGTCACTCTCATTCCCGGTAAGGTCTTCAGGGGGTCGATGCCGTGATATACTCACACCTGGGTAGGCCTTCTCCATAATCTGGATGATTCCGGCTCGCCACCACTTGCCTACCGCGCCCAGACACTTCAACGACCAACTTCGCTCAAGACGTCTGACCCTAAGAGCATGCTAGCTTACATGGGTCTCCCTCTCGATTTATTCGGCAAGGTATGCGCATACACCTGCTGTTACAATCATATACGACTTCATCGAGGATTGCCAGGACGCGTTCTTTCAGCCGTACCTACCATTACAACAGCTCGATATGCTCAGAGACACCCCGTGTTGGCTCTGTGGGAGCACGAATTCAATCGTCACGCAGCAGAAGGAGATCGACTTGCTTGTGAATGTGGGTTTTCTCGCATGTCCAGATAACGACGAGCCCTAGTCTTATACCTGGTCGCTTGTGACAGATCGAGACGGGCGCGATTGAGTTCCGCAACGCAAACGTCGAGCGGATGGTTGCCTTGACGCCCGCGGACCGGAAGTGGATGGACGAGATTTTGAAGGATGTGAATGATGGATATAGCGAGGACCCGAATGTCAACGCGAGCATGCAGTATGTTACACATCTCCCGCTGCAGTTATCGCATGTCCATTCTGATGGGTGGGTAGCTTCAAGGGCAGCGATGATTATCTCCGCCAGAAGTTCGAGGAATACATCTTTGGCGCTCTGTCGTCGGTGAAGTACGCCTCGTTCTTGGCCAAGGGTCAGGGAAACGGTGTCGTCATTGCGGATGGGTCAGCGGACCCGAACTCGCTGCAGGACTTCAATATGGTCTGGATACAGGAGTTCAAGAAGTCGAATGCGTATGAGGTCTGGGAGCGAGTTACTGATCCTCTGCTGTTCGATCTTGTCGAGGCACGGTACGTGTTTTGCACGCAATCTTCACCTTGTGGGGACGCTCACCGTTGTGCGTCCAGGCATCCATGCAGCGAGAAGCCGTCCGTCGTCGCCGATATTGGCTTGCGTCTTTCGGAAGGTATCCAAGAGCTCAAGCTCGACCAACAACTTGCCCCCACACGGGAGGCGATTTCGCGCACACTCGCGGTCGGCTCGACAAACTTCTTCAACGCCGTTGCAGGGGTGCGTGAGCGCTGGATGCAGCGCAACCCGAGCTCCTCAGGTTCCAGCACAAGCGACGGCTCCTCCAACCTCACCAAGGTCAACTCGCGCGGGAGCGACGGCACCTCGTCCTCACTCAAGGGATCTCCGGAGATGTCGCGGAACGACTCTGCCCTGTCGAGCCCAACTTTGACGGCGCCAGCGAAGCACGGTGGCCTGCGTCCGCTCAGCATCGTCGGCGCACAGGCGCGAGCGCAGCCCGAGCCCCCCAAACAGCAGCCGTCGACGTTCAGCTCGTGGGGCGCGTCCGTCGGGTCATTCTTCTCACAGCGCGCAGCGAGTCTCTCGGTATCGTCATCGCGCCCGCCGAGCCTCACGTCGGTGTCGAGGGGCCCGTCACCTCAGCCGCCTGTGGTCCCAGTCACTGTCTCGGGCGATAAAGGGACGCCGCCCATCCCGAAGGAGACGCCTCCGATCCCGAAGGATGTACCGCCCGTGCCGGCGGAGGACGAGCCCGAGTTCCAGCCGATGAATTTGGAGCAGGCGTACGCTGCTGCACACAAGGACGGAGAGCGGGACCTGGCACCGGGGAAGGAATCGGATGCTATGTCGACGATATCGTCTGGCGATACCGGGTTTGCTATGTGAGGAAGAGGATACACCTCGGCGGTTGATAGGCCCGGACGCGTGCTGGACATGACGGGGGGAGCAGCGGGGCTAGCTCTGTGCGTTACATGACGAAGAGATGACGACAAACGATGGCATACGAATATATGGACCACAGGCAGGTGTTAGGGTCGGAGACGAGAGTTAAGAGACTCGGTGCGTCCGTTGCGAATCCATTTTTAACGTCGTTGCGGGTAATATCGCTCGTGTTCTAGTTATGGCATTAGTTCGTAAATTATTACGCAAGTCTTTGTCGTCCCCGCAATCTACTGTAGAGCATTTTGGAGGCACAGGCGGTGCGGTTCGGCGTTCAAGCATCGGCAATCTCTGTCACGTTTCGGGTTCTGCAAGAGCGGACGGTCGCCAGGTATTGGTCTTCAATATTTCAATCACTTATTCGCCACGCGTAATCGCCGATACGGGCTTCGCTCTGATCACCACTTCCTCCATTGAATGTATCCACAATACACCGGATCTTCCTACACCTTCAAACTCCCGCAGCATATCCTCAACTTTACGCTCTCGTACCGGAGGACTTCTATGGTTTCGGCTGGATGTTCGCCTTTCCATCAATCCTTTGAATGGATGGCTGACTACGACGCTGAACACTTCTAATGCCTGTCCAGGGCGGCAGTACGCGGACATATCACTCTTCATAGCCTTCGCTTCCGCAATGCATACACTCAGGTCTCCCCTGTCATCGAGTCTTTCCCCACGGATCCCACCTCCACGATCTCCAGTACGGTGCGCAGTCTTCAGACTCGTCTAGGCAGACCGGCGAGAGCTGCGACATCCAATGGTCCCATAGACCATCTGACCGCACGTCCCCCGTCCTGACCACATCTCCTGCTCCGTCGTACTGGTGCAACATGCCCAACGCGGACATGGTTTGGATGCCACGGCCGAGGATAACTCGAGTGAGCGGATGACCCGCGGCCGCGCGCGAGAAGGCGAGTTGTAGCATATACACCGCGTCCTCGTCCGTCAGGCAGTCCACGCGGAGCGTGCTCAGCCGTGGACACGCGAGGTCCTCAGACGCTGTATCTCCCGGCGCCTCAAGCGCTTTGAGCGTCTTCCGCTCGCGGAGATTTGCCTTCCGGCTCCAGTCCCTGCATACAATGAGAGACTCGAGTTGGGACATGCGGGGTAGGAGGGTGTCGGGCGATGGAGTCCTCAACAGACGCTCGGCCTCCGCGGCTATCCACACCCCTCGAGCGTTGACAAATACGGAGGACTGCGCGAGGGCAGCGGAGAGATCCAGGTTGTCCTCCGGGTTCACTTGAAAGGGGGTCGCGACGTCGAGTTGGAGATATCGGCTCTGCGTTATGTTGAACACTTGAATACAGTACACGTTGTAGTGTTGGACGTAAGTGAACTTCTTATCTGGATATATGCGCCAGGCTGTAGGGCCGTCCGTCAGACCTACGAGGTCCAGGCAAGTGGATAGCTCCCGAGGACGGAGTTCGCCTAACCGAATAACACAGGTCGAGGAGATGAGAACGTGAGTGAAGAAGGCCCGGTACACATCTAGATCTCCAGTGGCACCTCCAGGGTATTCGTGGGGATAACGTGTCAGGAGCACCAGCCTCTGGAGGTTCTGCAGAGTGACGGAACCTTGCCAGCCCTCGAGGGACATATCGGCATGTTCCAGACCATCCAGGTACAGCGTGGTCAAGCTAGGGCATTCGGAGAGGAATGTGAAGAGGTGGCACATATTGAAAGTAGGGTTGGTGGTTGGTCGGCTTGAGATGATTAAATGTGTGAGAGAGGGGAAGCCGGAGGATGGGACGAAATCAACTGCCTGTAATGATAACGTCTTCAGGCTAGGGCAGCCACTGGGGAATACTGGCGCCGTTCTAACACCGTACAGGCAGTTCCTGATGGTGCAGTGTCGAAGATCAGGTAATGGAGTGGACACAATGGTGGTGAATGTGGAGAAGCTGACAAGTTGCACGATGACCTCTTGAACACGATGACCCTGTTCGCTAAGGAGGAGGATCGTGCGTGGAGAGGCACGTGGTCCTAAAAGAAATCTAAGAGGACCACGGGTACAACGATGGAGATAATGAGTATATATCGGAGCCTGTTGGTTGCTGTCGTCCATGATCATCGACCACAGCGACGGGGTAGCCAACGCAACTTCGCGCCAACGCCTACATGTCGCAACAATTGGAAGAAGGTCAGAGACCTGGAGCATCTTGTTGGAACTGAATGTCGGAAGTCCATCTCTTGCAAAAGGGTGTGTCCGAGGTACCAAAGAAAAGATGGCAGCGAGAAGCTCCTGGGGTAGCCGATTTATAGGACGATATCCGTTAACCAGTTCACGGAGAGCGATGGAGGAATTTTCAGCGAGATTGTATAGATCTTCGAGCTAGAGGAATAATAAATATAAGGTTTCGTCCAGGTTGATTCATCCGTCTGCTCCTCAAACGTACCGTCTCTACGTGCATCTCACTGAAAAGAAAGCGAATGCAATGAGAATAGTACTCATTTTCTTCTATAAGGATTGTCGTACCCCTTCCCAAGTCTTGAAGAGCTGCGCAAACTTTGGACCTGCTCATGGAATGCGCGAGCGAGGTTCATCGTCCCGAGGGTTGGGAGTGTCAACTCCGCAGTTCCCGTGGTTTTGGGAGGCATGACCGGATTGATGACTTCGGACCTGCGTCCTCTGTAATGTCGACCTAAGTCCTTGTATGCTTGACGCTTCTATCGACGTATAGGGGAATGTGTCCGTATGTGTCGGAATCAAGTTTTAGGGCGCTGCTCAACTCTTGTCGGTGGCTCATTTGCCCATGCGCGCTTGATGGCCGCCGATAGATCGACTGTCCTTAACGCGACCGGAAGCATGCCTTCGGTATCGAGCGCACAATCGCATCCCGCCGCGTTGCTCAACATTTGCAGGATTCTATTGGCACTCATTCAAGAGCTGCGAGCGGCGAAGTTTGAGATAATGCCTCAGTAGGGATGTACCACTATGGGCGCTACCTTGCGCTCAGCGTGGGAGAAATCTGACGAAGACGCGAGATGTTACGCGATCACGTGTGCAGGCAACACGCGTCAATTGCAAGCGCGATACCAAAGCGCCGGTGTGCAGGTCACAGGCAGCGTGAATGGATCTTCTTGCCCATAACCACTACTGTCCCTGACCTCTCCCTTTCTACATCAGACTCAGCATGGCTGCTCCTGACGACATCGTGGACACTTCTGACCCAGAGGAGCTCGAGGAACTGGCTGCTTCAAAGCCCGAGTACTGGCTCACGACCGCGTGTGACATCGCTCAACGACGCGACTTGCACAAACGAGTCCGTGTGCGTACGCCACGAAATTCTCCTCGAAAGCGACGAAAGGTGCATCGTCTACCATATAGCTAGCTGAGAAATTACTGAAGCATCATCAGCTTGATCTGTCTCCCGAGGATCCGCCATCCCCGCTCCAACTCCGTACGAATCTTCCTGGTGCCTATCCTTCTCCACACCCGCGACCAACACTCCTTTTACCAGAGCAGAATGGTGGCGCGCCCTTGAGTAGTCCGACTTCATATGTCATTCCATCGCCGTCTCAGCGGGCGCCGCCGTCAGACCGAGGCGTATCCTCCGCGTTCCTTGACCACGGATGGCCTGAAACAGATGAAGAGGGCAACTTCGTGCAAGGATCATCGAAGTTGAGCACACAACGGGAAGTATCCAGAAAGGCGAGTACACGCTCTCCGTCCCCCTCGCCCGACCCGCTTTTGCTGTTCACTCCACCACGTCGAAGAAGCGCGTCGCCAGCCCAAGGACGCGTTGGCATCTCCTCGCCCGCGTCCTCTCCCCTCACCCCCGCCTCATCTCCCACGAAATTTGCGGAGGCGACGCGTGTCCCTTCGTCCAGTCCCTCACAAACGGCCGCTCTGTCTCGGCAGCAGGACCCTCCCTTATCCGTTGCCGAGATAGCTGCCTTCAAGAATGCAGCAGCAGCAGCCGAGCGCGCCCGCTACTCCCTCCGTGCGCGTAATGCAAGGCAACTCAATCCTTACGAATACGACAAGCTGCTGTACAAGCGCCAGATGCGCGCGGCTCCCGAAGCGATCGTGAAGGTCGTCAGTCCCCCGCGTCCGCGACGGAGGCAGCGGTCGACGAGTGCGAACTCAAGAGACGCGTCATCTGGGGCAGAGGACGAGTATCAAGTGGGAGAGGACGAAGACGATGAGGAGTCGCAGGCGCGTCGGAGGCGGAAGGTGAAGGAAAGGGAAGAGGAAGCGGAGGGTGGAGGGGATGGCGAGGAGGGGAGGGGAGGGCACGTGGACAAGTGGCTCCCAGAAGCGTTTAGGGAGTCCTCGAGCAGTAGCGAGGACGATGCGGATATCCTTTCGGGCCTTCAGACTGCGAAGACGGCGGATAAGGAGCATCGGCGGAAGCGACCACGACCGTTCCCAATGAAGAAGACGGAGCTTCAGCGGTCTGTCTCTCCTTCGAAGCCTCATGTGAGTGTGTTAGCTGCGTATATGCGCAGAATGTGTGATATGTGCGTCTTTTTGCTGACGCCCCACTCAGGACAAGTCGCCTTCGCCTTTCCATGAGCTGCCGCCGCACCCGAAGGAGCGTCCAAAACCTCGGCGCCGCGCACGAGAGCATACTGCGCCTTCCCAACCAGACATTCGCGCTGACGATGAGGATGATGATGACGAGCATCTCGGTCCTGCCCCGACATGGCGTCGTCTTCGCAGCGTGACATTTTCCTCCCCAAAGTCCTCCCCACCACCGCGCCACTCTAAAACGCCTTCCCTTGAGCACCCTTCCCCTTGGGCAGACGCAGATGACAACTTCTTCGCTGAATGGGCTGGCGGCGAGGACGACGACTACAACGTATATGGCGACATGTTTGCCCGTGCACAGTCCCCCTTCGCCCTCCCTGCCACCCCAGCGACCGAACCCGACGATCCCATGTCTGGCGCGAGCTCCGGACACCGTCCCCCGCCGACATCGTCCGAGCCCAACGACATCATGGACATCACCTCCGACACCGACTCTAGGCACGACGACGGCCCCAGGTCTGACTGGGGTTTCGACTCGGAGTCTTCCGACGACGTCGACCGGCGGCGCAGGAAGATCCTCGGCCGCATGATGCCCGCGGTTATGATCAAGAAGATAGAGACGGCGGGACAGGCCAGGAAGGCCGCCGCGGCGCGGCGGGACAGCGCCAGCGTCGAGCGCGAGCAGCCGTTGCTGCCTGGCCAGTCGCGGAGGCGTATCGGCAGCCGGCGAAGCGTGGAGATCGTGGGCGACTCGGAGTCATCGGACGACGTGGACATGCGCTCGCGTTCGCCATCGCCCGCATCGCGTGCGCGTGCGCGTGTGCGTGGGTCGTCGGACCAAGGGGGGCTGCCAGTGTCGGACGGCAGCGTGGAGGTCATCGAGCCCATCGGGCACCAGCCGCGCCCGAAGCATTGCCCCCGTCCGGCGCGCAGCCACGTCTCTGTGTCTGACGAGGAAGACGACTCGTCTAGCGGCGTAGAGGACGTCGAAGAGGCTGTAGGCCGCTGGGTGTCGGGCGCGAAGGTGAGACGGCGCGCGCGGGACTATGGGGAGGTGAGGGAGGGTGACCTCATTGATCGCATGTTGTCGCGGACGAATTTGGGCTCTCGCAAGACGCGGAAGCGCAGGAATGGTGTGCGTCGAGGGAGCGGTGGTGGAGGCGGTAGACGTGGAGGACATCGGAAGAATGGAGACATCAGAGATTATGGTGTGGTAGGCGGAGGAGACGGGCATCGGAGGACAGGAAGTAGCGGAGGCGGACATGGAGGAACGAGAGGTGGCGGAAGGCCTCGGAAGACAGGTGTTGGTTTGGGCGGGCAACGCGCGACTGGACATGATGACGGCGGAGACGGACGCCCTGATGCGCCACAAGGTGTCGGGCTCCGCATTACAACGTCGGGTGCGAAACGTTACGGCGAAGGGCATCAGGCGTTGCTACCATTCCAAAGGTTGCCGACACCTGAAACCTTCGAGTCAATCGATATTGACGGCCCGGGTACCCCTACCTTAATTGGTGCATCGTACAGAACTGACCATACTTCTGTTGCAGCTGTGCGTCCCCGCTCTCCGCGTCCCGGCGAAGTCCATTTCACCGGTGACGAGCCTACGGACGGGAAGGGCAAACAAAAACAGAAGGCAAAGCAAGTAGGTCTATACGTCTTCAAGTCTGACGCAACATACCTGGTCTCAGGAAGGTCAAACGCGGGTCGTGTCACTATTGAGGAAGAAGTCCCTGCGACGCGTGCTCCCTCCGGTTGGGCGAATCGGCGAGGCATTGCACCCAGGTCGAGGCAGCAACGCCAATCCACGGCGCGCACCCACTCTGGCACTCTCGAGAATGTCTGGACACCTGGTGACGACCAATATGAGCACGATGGTTTCGTGGTGTCAGATCGGGAAGCTCCTCAGCAGTCATCACAGGATCAGCGCGTATGGAAGCAACTGCACCGTGTCACGGTCGACTTCAACATCAAACCGTTCCCCGCTGGAATCGCGTTCCCGAATGCGACATATCTCGGACATGGATGGTTACACGAGCTCATCACCCTCCTTCCCGGGATACACGAGATTCTTACCCCTCCGTCGTGCTCTATGTTCGACTGCTACATACATGCCGACATGTCTATACTCGAATTCACGACTTGTCTTGAGGCCATATACGACCAACTTCGAGAGCTTGTTCTTGGGAGCCTAGAGCCTGCAGACTATCAGCAATGTCAGCAATGGCAAGCCTTCCTACATTCTATCTCTCAACACCTTTCATATTTCCTGGCCAAGGGGAGCGACGACGCGTACGCTACCCTTGCGACCAACGTTGAGGCTCTCATAGAACGGCTGCGAAGTCTCATGGAAGACCCGACCGAAATCATCCCGGACGATGAGGTCTCCAATCCGATCGTTCTACAAGTCCTCTGGTTCCTTGTCGAAGCATCCTGTCGAATCGCATGCGACCAGAAGCGCCGGGTCAACGGGCTCGACGGCGATATGGTTAAAGCCAACATTATCGCCCTTATGGGCAAACTTTGGGACTTCACCTTTGGCCATGCCGCAGTCTCACTGGAACTCACCCGAGAGGGCCTCACGGATGCTAAGACGTCGCAGCAGATCGCGGAGTTGTGGATCTGCCTACTCAACCTGACGAACGACAAGGCGTTTCAAGCGTCGCTCCCGCCCCAAGACCTATCGTTCTGGACATGTTACTTGCAGGTCCTGCAGACAAGGGGCCTTCAAGCGCCTCAGACGGACCTGAAAGGTCGCGAGACCATTTGGAGGAGTTTATTCACATTATGCGTACTCTCCCAGTTCTCGATACATGGCCATTCCTCTCTGACGCCTCGATTGCCACCCTCCTGGCGTGTCGTCGCTGCTGTGCTTGAGCGCGCTCCTCTTACTGCGGACCCCGAGGTGGATGCATCCTTGACCCATCGCATCCTGCGGAAGCGGGATGAGTACGTGCGAGTGCTTGTCACTCGGTGCTTGTGGTTGCATCTCGAATGGCATTGGCGGCTAGACTCCGATGACGTGCCGTCCGTTTTCAACCGTCTCCTGGATGTATTCAAGACTCGACGGTTTGCGAGCCTGACAGATGAAGCGAGCGATGCACCGAGCTTCCTGCGGGACTTCAACCTGTCTCTGTTACGTGAGAAGAGGCGTAGCGATACCGCGTTCACCCTTTTCCTCAAGCTGGTCGTGAGGGCGGCGGACGATATGCGAAGAGACAACCCTCAAGTGACGATCCCCGCGAAACTCAAGAAGATCTTATCGCTCGCCGTTCCTGTAGGATCAGTCCCGTTCACGAAGGCGGCTCCAGCATCATCGCACGCCCTATCGATGCTTTTCAACAGATTCAGCGCCGTCGCAGTAGCCATATACCTCGAGCCCACCGTCGCCAACGTCAGGTATAGGCTCTCTAATGCCCGCCGGTATGTCGCCTTCAAAGATACTGATAACGAGACACGTCGCGCATGCATTCGCGGAGCAATGTACCTCGCCATTCTCCTGCGTCATCTCTCGTTGCCTCTGGCCGACGTCTTGGAATGGCTTACGGACATGACGAACGTCTTACTCGACGAGTACGAGGCGATCGGAACCAGTAAGGGGCCCGTCATTGGTCCGGCGCAAAGGAAAGAGTGGGTCGTAACGAGCGTAGACATGCTCCTACGTTCCATTCACAATATCCTCAAGCAATCGTCGATGGACCCGGAGCGCGCTGTACACAAGTACCCTGACCCAGCTTTACTCCAAGGACGTGAGTGCGTTTGTTCCCGTGGCCTTGATGCATACTGATGAGACGATATCAGCCTGGGTAACTCGAGTCTTCTCCACGACCACCAACTTGTCAACAAACCCGTCAACTGGCGACGAAATTCGTCGCTTCGTCCAGGCTTTCCTCGATGCACGTGCGCGTGTTATTCCACCACCACGTCGGCCCCAGCGTCGCCCCGTCGCTGACGACAGTCAAGAAAGCCAAGACGACTACGGTCAGTTCGATCTCGATCTCGATGATCCGGAGCTTCTCGCTGCACTCGGTGAAGACGTCGCTGGTCCTTCCGGATACAAGGAGAACAAGGAAAAAGAGCAGATCGTCTGCGAGATCATCGACAAGCACATCTCCCCGGCGATCTACCGCCTGCTCTGCAAGTATTTCAACGATCCGGTCTACCAGGAGTCGGGAGAGTTGTCCTTCAAAGACGCTGATGAATGGGTCGACTGCTGGGTTGGTTGCGCCAGTGTAATGGTGCAGAACAGCAAGAAGGTCAGTCGACCGAATTTTGCGTTTCAGATCCGAAGGCTGATGCACTTGCTAGGATTGGAACTTCTACTTCCAGTACGGGGCCCAGTCATGGGAGCATATCATGGACCCAGACGGAAGACGACGGATTGGTCTGAGGTTCATGTACATGTTGCTGCAGCTGGATCCTCCTGCATACCTCGTAAGTGCGAATTCGACGTTGTGCGTACCCGACTGTGCTAAATTAACGTGCAGGCCTACACGGAAGAGTTTATGCACGTTCTATTCAAGTCCATGGCGACACAGAACATCACGCTTGAACATGACTATGCATCGCTGCTTTTCTCCATAGACAGACTACACCATCCCCTTCTGAGCCATCTTCCGATCAATCCCCCAGCCGCGGACGGCGACTACCATATCACGAAGCATGTGTTCGTAGAGAAGCGGCCTGCCATGCTTGAAAGTGAGTGTGTTTGATCGCGGAAGTAGCATGCGGGGCTGACCGAAGCATGCGTAGCAATGCTTCAGAATCTCTCGGGCAGCCTCGAAGCCCAGTCTCATGGGAACCACACCCTCGATGCCCTTAATAATACATATATCACGTCCGTCACAGGTCTTATCAACACCATGAAAGATATATGTGAAGTACGTTGCACCTCGTCCGTATCTTCCTCTCTAGTCAACTCACGCGATGTTGTATCTAGTCACTTCAACCTGGTACGGTCAGCAGAGCTACCTATATCGTCTTCTGCAAACAAATATCCGACATCTTCGCGCGATACTTAATACTCTGCAACCACCACCGGCTCACGACCCTCACGACTTGGCTCCGGAACGTCTCTTGACGAGCGGAAGGAAGCACCCTCACATTTGTAATTTATCACTCTAGTCACACTATCTGGATCTCCTGCAACAACATCTTGATGACTTAAATAACCAATGTATGTAGCGATAGCGATAGCACAACAGCGAGTATCTACAATCAATGCACGTGTTTTCCTGAGGATCGTGAGCTCCAGAGCGGGGTATCTTCGCGTGCGGAAGCAGGGTTTCATGGGCATCTAGATGGAAGCCTTTCCTCTAGGCTCGAACGGCAAGAGGAGCGCGATGAACCCGGATACAATGAAGAGCGCGCCTGAAATCCAGATCGGGACAGACGTGGCGAGGTTCGCGTACAACGCAATGATGGGCGCCTGAAGGCAAACGAGGGTGAGAGGACTTTCGTGACGGCATTGGGACAGGCAGTTGGACGTATACGCTTACCATGATGCCGAAGACGCGGTTGGCAGACGCGACGATGGCGTTGCCCGTGCCACGATCCTTGGTCGGGAAGAGCTCCGGAGAGACAGCGTATAGGACGCTGTACATGATGTTGCTTGTGAACGTGAACGCACTGTTCCAGCCGAGGAGCGCGTTCGACGTCCGTGCTGTTGTGCTGGCGAAGAGGAAGACGCCGGTTATGACTGGAATGATGGCCAGCAGACATGTTAGTGCATGGCTTAATGTGATTGAGCAGCGGAGAGTTGGACGCACTGGTCGAGATGGCGAGGGTACCCTTGCGGCCGAGAAGGGGAATTTCGACCATCCAACCTGCGAGCAAGGCACCAGGGACACCAATGACACTCAGGATGACTTGCTATATGAGCATATATGAGCACGGGGTGACCGTGTGCAGGAGATGAAAGGACGTACGTTGCGGTAAGTGATGTACACGGAGCCATCACCGAAGTCCGCCCCACGAGTGGCAAGGCTGAATTCATCCGTCTCAGAAATCTGTCATGACCACAAAACCCTCTGCGGCCAACTCACAAGAAAGTGACGAAGCCGTTGTATAGAGGGAACGCAAGACCAATGAACGCCCAGAGGACGATCAAGAGACTCGTCGAGTACGCGAGCTTCTTCGTCGCGAACAGCGGGCTGACGTGCTCCAAGCTGAAGATGTTCAGCTTCCGCGCAATCGCCGCCTTCGCGCTCGTGTCCAGGACGGGCGCATCCTCCGGCTTGCCCTCCTTGGCTCTCACGTCGTTCTCGACCTCCTTGAGCAGCTCCAGCGTGAGCGTCGTCGTCGTCCCGTTGTACTTCGCGATCGCCTGCACGACCTCGACGGCCTCCGCATCGCTCCCGCGGCCCATGAGGTACTTGGGCGACTCGTGCAGATGGAAGACGAAGAAGCGGAGGACGAACATAATCATCATAAGCCCGCCCATCGTATAGAGGAAGTAGCGCCAGCCCATGTTGGACGACTTGGGGCAGTCACTCGGGCCCGCACACGAGAAGTTCGCGATCAGGGGCCAGGCTACGAGACTGCCGACGAGTTGGCCGAAGGCCCACCAGATGGAGAGCACGGTGAGAAGCCATTGGTGCGATGCGGGAATGAACTCTGCACAAGAAGAACAGGAGATGGCTCGGTATACGCGCATCACAAATGCGTACAAGAACTCACCAAGAAAGACCGCCGAGTCCACGGGTAAGTTACCTCCCACCCCAACGCTCCAGACAGCAGCCAGAGAGCATAGCGCGACCGAGTTGGGAGAGCCACCTGCGGCGATCGCGAAGACACCGGTGATAAAGAGCGTGATGTTGAAGCACCACTTCCTGCCCCAGACATCGCAAGCCACTCCCCAGAACGCTGCGCCGACGAGGAGGCCAATGTTCTGCCCTAGCTTGAGAAACGGACCTTGGAATCCAAACTCGTTGACGACGGGGGAGAGGATGAGGCCAGTCACAATCTACGCGTCATGAGAGACTGCCTCGCTGGGAATCTGCGTGGGACGTACTGGCCAAAGGTTATCCCTTGAACAAGCATGCTCGAGTCAAAGAGCGCACAATGAACGAAAATGAAGGGATACTCACGAAAACCATCCAAAGCCGGCAACGACAAACAGGAACCACTGCAGACCGTGTCAAGGATCGAGGATGCGGGGCGTGTGAATATTTGTCCCGGATCGATATGCGGGGAAACATACCTGATACTTTCCCATTCCGACCTCTTGGATCGCATCGTTAAGAAGCCGCGCCTTGGCCTGGTAGACCGGGTCGACGCCCGAATCGCCCGAGTCGAAAACATCCTGAGTGTCGATCGGGATGGCAGTCGCCTCGATATCAGCTTTCCTCGGACTCTCCGACTTCCCAGAGTACTCGCGGACGAGCTGGACGGGCGATTGCGGGGCCGCGCTCATTCGGTCTTGTCTAGTGTCGTCGGGATCGCGTGGACGTAGGGGTGGTGGAAGAACCTACTTCCACTGCCGCGAGCGGGGGGTAAAATGGCGAGAGCAAGATAAGAGAGGGGGCGGCAAAAAAAGAGCGTCAGAAGCACAGAAGACGGTCGGCTTCCAGGCATCACGCATGCTACATATACTGTAGAACCAACGCTGGTTGGCGGGGGTGGGGCTCCTTGATTGCGACACCCCCGACTGGGTTATCGCAATTGATGGGGCCATGCGTCCCACTCGTCTAACCTTGAAAATGCAATGCGGGGAAAGTTGAGTCCCGTCGCTTCTATTAGTGACATGAATAATGGCGAAGCCCTAGGAGGGGTAAGGTCTTGCCTCAATCCGTCAAACAGAGCTGGAGTATGAGATTGAATGTAAGGAACGTCCAACGCAACCTGGATGATGTGCTGGAAAGCTGCGTACGACTCACGAAGGTAGTTTAAGAGCCTCCTGGATCGGTCTCAGTAGACATTGACGGGATCAAGAGATCAAAGGATATGTCCGCGCTATAAGCGCTCTTGCCCATTCTCGTCCCCCCGATCCTATAGTCCCGGCCCTAAACACACTGTGGCCAATGGCGATGTACGACTAAGCATAACTCCATCTGAGAGCTGAGCGGCAGATACTGCGCGGATGTGTCGGGCGATGGATCGATGAAAGTCATAGCGGACCTAGCAAGACGCCATCTTGCGCGGATACAATGCAGGCAAACAATGTACATCACTAGCAAGCAAGAGGCCGCTGGGTACAATGACCGGCGAGACAGCAGCGTCGACGACGCAAGCATACATCATTATACAAACAACCTATGCTGCGCAGGAAATTATCTACACTTACGTCGGACTGCCGCCGGGGCGTGCGCTTACAGGCGGAAATGGCGTCTATTAGATGGCCGCCTTGCCCCGAGACTCGAACGGCAGAAGGAGCGCGATGACACCAGAGACAACGAACAGCGAGCCCGAGACATAGATCGGGATGGGGGTATTCAGGTTCGCGTACAGTGCAATGATCGGTGCCTGTAGCAAGGTGGCGCACATCAGCCTCAGATCGCCCCATTGTCCACGAGTGTAAGCCACATACCATGATACCGAACACACGGTTGGCAGACGCGACTAGGGCATTGCCCGTGCCACGGTCTTTCGTGGGGAAAAGCTCGGGCGAGACAGCGTACAGGACGCCAAACATGACGTTGTTGACAGAGGTGTAGCCACAGTTCCAACCAAGGAGTACGTCAGACGTGCGCGAGGTGGTGCTTGCCAGGAGGAAGACACCGCTTAGCGCTGTTCAGATGGGAGATGCCATCAGCATGCTTCCGGTTGCGTACTATGAGGATGTAATATGAGGCTCCATGAACTGACCAGTCGAGATCGCGAGCGTCCCCTTACGGCCGAGCCTGGCTGCTCAACCATCCACCCGGCGAGGAGCGAACCCGGGACACCCATAGTACTCAGGATTACCTGGTTGCGATAGGTAATATAGAGCGACCCATCGCCAGTCTCAACACCCTTATGTTGAAGGCTACAAGCAAGGGGTCAGCTTCCTTCCCCTCAAGCGACCAGAGCATAACTCACAAGACCGTCACGAAGCTGTTGTACAGCGGGGACGCCAAACCAATGAACGCCCAGAGAACGATTAGGAGCGACGTCGAGTAGGCGAACTTCTTCGGCCTGAACAACGCCTGCAGGTGGTCGCTGTTCAGCTTGCGCACTTGCCGCATGAACGCTGCCTTCATGCTTGTGTCCATAGGCATTGAGGGTTCCCGGCCGTAATTCCCACCGGCGTCCGCAGCCTCGGCGAGTTTCTCGCATTCTCTGAGCATTTCGACCGCCAGGCTGCTCTTCTTCCCATTGTACTGCGCAATTTGATGGACGACCTTCACGGCTTCTTCATCGCGTCCACGGCCCATGAGGTACTTGGGGGATTCGTACAAATGAAACACGAAGAAGCGGATGATGAAGAGGACAACCATGAGCCCACCGAGCGCCCATAAGAGGTACCGCCACCCCATGTTCTTCTCTCTGGTGCATCCTACTGCAGAGGAGCAGGAGAAATTCGCAATGAGCGGCCATGCAACCTGAACAAAGGAGGGCAAGGTGAGCCAGTGTATAGACCATGCATGCACCTCGGACTCACCAGAGCGCCGACGAGCTGACCGATCGCCCACCAGATAGATAGCACTGTGAGTAGCCACTGGTGTGTCGCAGGAACGAACTCCAGGAATACTGCAGAGTCGACAGGCAGGTTCCCGCCGCAGCCGATCGCATATACTCCGATCAACGCGCACAGCGTAACCTCGTTGTTCGCACCACCTGCGGCAATTGCAAATACACCAGTAATAAGCAGGGTGAGGTTGAATGACCACCTGGATAGACAAGCATAGCACCCCACTTCAATCAGATTGCAAAGTATACTTGACGGCCGTGCGCACCTTCTGCCCCAGAGATCGCAGCCAACACCCCAAAAGACGGCGCCAACGAGGAGACCGATCGTCTGCGGGAGAAGGATGAACGGTCCCTTGGTCCCAACGAATTCGAGCACAACAGGGTTGATGATAAGGCCAGTCACTTGCTGCACGCGTACCACCGACACGACGTAAGCGGAATGTCGGATGTTACGGATAGAAAGACGAGTACATGCACATATACGTCATTGCTTGTCGAATAGAACGGCTAAACAGCTACTCACCTGCCACAGATTATCCCTACAAAAGCGCGCCGAGAAAATGAGATCAGTTCTCGATAAGATCGATAGAATTGCAAGCAAGGCAACTCACGAGAACCAGCCAAAGCCTGCCACGACGAATAGGAACCACTGCACATAGCACGACGTCAGTGTGCTTGAATGTGACCCTCAGCGAGCGAAGTTGGAACAGAGTGGGTCAACGAAGATGAGACGCTCGCTCGCTCGGGACAGCATGGTAGATGGTAGACGTCGAAGACGCACCTGATACTTGCCCATCCCAATCTCCCGGAATGCCGCGTTCAGGATCCTCGCCTTTGCATGATACACTGGCTCGATTGCGGCGTTATTGCCGTCGAAGATGTCGTGGTCCTCGACTTCGACCACCATCTTGCCCTCGAGATCTCCAGACGGGTTCTCGAACGACGGCGACGCCGGCTTTTCAGCCTTGCGGACAGAGTCGGACGATGCCTTCCCAGGCCCCAGATCAAGTGAGACAACGTCGCCCATGGTGGCTGTCGCGTCGAGAACTCAGCGGTCACTGCTGGAGATGTCTGCAGCAGAGGTGCTCCCTGAAGAGCACGGGAGGGCAGCTAGATAGCGATCGCGTGGACGAGGACGTATCTAGTCTCACAAGCCTCGCAGGATAGCAAAGCGGAAGTACTGTCACCGAGCCCGAGGGGAGAAATCCGAACAGAAGGTAGCCCACGTTCGGACCGACCTCTTATGTACGACGGGGCGGCTCCCCAACTGCTGATGAGAGGGGCCAGCTGTCGAGTTTCCGGATCCTCATGGGACATGACGTCTGGCTGTAGAGGACTCACCTGGCGAACTCGAGCGACAGAAGCTGTCGAAGCGCACTTCGGGCCTTTCTTGAACCCTCCTCAGCTGATCTCTGAAGTCATATCTGTGGACATCGCAAGCTTGTTTGGGTGAGAGTGAGTCCGAGTACTGAGCACCCTAGAATTTGTCACGACAAACGTTGGATTTTTCCGGACAGAGAGCTGGACGGCAGAGTGTCTTTGCCGACGAGAAGAGCGCGCATGCGGTGGCCAAGAAACGTGCGTTATCGTCATTTGTCGCATTGTCGCATACACCCTAGGCGCGCACGGTCACCTTGGTAGAACGCAGTCCTATTCAGAAGACACCGAAGGGGTAACACGTCCTGGGAAGCGGTAAGTGCTTGTCTTCGAGCGTGAGATAAGCTATCGGCGTACCTCAGTGGGAGGGAAGCGGAGGCGGCGCTGCAACTGACCTAACAGTGCAAGAACGTGCGCAAGAATGTGACTGTTCCCAATTGAGTACACCATAAATTACAAACGTTGGATCCAGAGGATACGCATAAATACAACTAGCCGTACAATTCCCTGAACACAGCAGCAAGGAATGGTCTTGAATGGTACATGTGTACAACGCTCTACAAACTATCCCCGCGGAGTCCATGCGAATGCAAGAGGCATAGTGAGCGATAAATACATGCGAGGTACCGGGTGAGGATGGGGTGCGAAATCTAAAAGATGAGATCGTGAGGTGTCGTGATGGTGGGATGATACAGACGTGCTTGAGAGCTGAAAACATATGTTGGATAACGTCAGATACACTTCCGCTAAGTTGACCCGGGGAAGCCGAGGACCGATTAGAGCCGGCGAATGGTCAATATGGCGACAAGACCATCCTGCTCGATGCCATGATTGACACCTGTGTGGTGAGCGTCAGTGAACATGACCAGGGAGTCTCGTCTAGGTTAGGGAAGCCGATGCTGCACTCACCTCGCGTTCCGCGCTCAAGCAAGCCGTCTTGCCACTGCACTTCCGCCTTCCACCACATCCCATGCCAATGGCTGCCTTGCGCAGCGAGGTCGACGATGTAGTTCCGCCCGCGGTTGTAACCATCCTCGACGATCATATGGTTCTTGGACGAGTCCATCTCCTGGGACGCCCTGTCAATGTCGACGAGGGTGACGCAGTCAGAATGAACAGTCAAGGGTACAAACACATTCAGTCACGTACCCAAGGAACCACGCTCCACTATTAGCCTCACTGCCGTTCTGTCGCCATGCACGGAAGTGATGGCCGCCTACAGCCGACTCCCAGCAGGTACCCATGATGGGGAAGTAGTGCTGCCGACCGAGGAACTGCTCCGACTTGCGACCAAGGCCGTCGCCGAGGTCCGCCTCGTGTATATGTCCGTAATGCAGTCCAAGACACTCCCTGTTGAAGCCGATTGATCTGATAGGGAAGGTCAGGGTGGTGGGCGACGGTGAACGGCCCCTACCTTTTCAGGTGAAGAAGAGGGACGTACTTGATGTAGGTCTGCATCCCGGCCTCGGTGAGGATGAACGGATCGGACTCTGCCGATATAATAATATTGAGCGGTTCTCCAAGCGTCTTGGTGGTATACTGCGAAGAGCAAGAACATGGTTCATAAGCACCATACAGAAAAGCGATCGAGTCGAGCTGAACGTACATCAAGGAACTGTCCTCCATTCAGCCGGGGGTCCACCCATCCGACCGTGTTCCTCACAGGCGGCATCTCTCCATTCTCATACTTCCGATCGCCCTTCGGTGGAAGTAGCGGGGTTTGGCCATCGGCATCGACAAGCTGCCTCGGAATCGGGACAGATAGCGCGTAGATTCTGCCAAGAAGCAGCGAGAGCACCCCCAGCGCAAAAAGAGGGTGGATCTGAATCGCGGAGACGTGCATGGAGGCCGTGGGCGTGTACGTTAGGCTTGGGTCGTCACGGTACCAATCCTGAATCCAGGCCCTGTCTCAGAGCGACTCGCGGCTCGCGGTCCGTCCTAAATCCCCCGCAGTACGGAGCGGCACTACCAGTGTTCCCTTTCCGCAAGATCCGAGTCAAGCGCCGGCGAAGATGTGTGGCTAGACACTCTCGAATGGGGATGAGGACGAGGGGGAAGGTGGGGGGAGAAGATAAGGAGCTGCAGGTTGTTACATCGGTGAGCGCGGAGGTCATGGTGAGGCCTCCGCAGGTGTGACGACCGCCTGGCGCCCCGTGCGCTCCAAATCCGGCAGTGTTTGGCGTTTCGTCGTCGCCTCTCGGCCCCTGCCACGCCTTTCCTCGCCCTCACATGCACGTCTTCCCTTCTATCGCACACATCGATCTCTTCTTTAAGGCACAATACACTCGTAGCAATCTTCAGAGCAGAAGAAAAGCACTCAGAAGTCGTATCGTTTTCTTAGCTCTCGGAGCGCCCAGCCAATACATCCGGTACGGTGGTACCCACATTGTCCACAGCGCCACCGGAGGCGATGATCATCTACGAGTGACGTCCGGTTTCACGCCGTACGTGCGCCATTTCTGCCACCAAGAACGAGTTAGACGCGAATGAGACGATCAAGCTAGCCAATCCTATTGGTAGAGTCCACCTGCTCGGTGCCAACTTGACGGTCGCTACGAGTAAAGTGACGTTGCCATCTTGACCTATTGGTATTCTGACGTGCGCAGCTCGAGAGACAGGTCCGGATATCTCTACAGGGCGTGACTGTCCATCAAGCGTTCGGCCGAGCTCGAGAAGAAGACGGCATGGATTGCTGCCCCTCGCGTTCAGGCGTCAAGTGAGCAGATCCGAAAGATACAGGACAAGACTTATTGACTTAGGAAAGAGAGCGATGGGTAGGGGACACTCGAGGGATTACAAAACCAAACATCCCGGGCCCTGAAAAGTCTTCATTGATACGCCCTATTCTGCTGCTGTAGCTCAGCAGCAAAGGTGCATATGAGCGCCTCAGCACTCGCAGACCGAGGCTTGACTGTGCACCTGACATCCTCCAGATACCTGTGCGAGCGAGGTCAGGGGCCCGTTCTACATTGAGTTTCCCTTGCATTCACTTACGATACGAGGCCAGACTTCCCGCGAGGTCGGATGTGTATGGGTTGACCGTGCTCGTCTAGTGGCGGTGTGATATTGTAGGTGTGCAGGACGCACGAGATGTAGGTGAACAGCATGTTTTCTGCAAGGTGTCGCCCAGGGCAAATACTGTCATCAAAATGCTACGCGTTAGTGCTCTGTTTCTTGGCACTAGACGAAAGACAAGCTGTACCGTCGACCGAACCCGAAGGCGACGGTTGAAGGGTCTCTGACTGCGGTATTAAGCTTGCCATCGTTCAAGAAGCGTTCCGGTACGAAGTCATCTGGCTGTGGATACGCCTTCGAGTCATGCAAGATAGACCTATAGTCTGTTCAGCATCTGTTGCCACGACTAGCCTCATCCTTATCCCGGCATACCATATGTTGACTAGGACTACGCTGCCCTTAGGGATGAAGTAGCCTGAATACTCGTCGTCATGGGAGCTCACATGGGGTATACCCAGAGGGGCGGGATGATGCCAGCGTAAGGCTTCTTTGACCACCGCGTTGACGTAGGGCAGCTGATCTAGGTCCTTAAGCTCGGGAAGACGTCCAGGCCCAACGACGGTATCCAACTCGGCCTGAGCTTTCCTCTGTACGTCTGGGTAAAGGGACATTGCCAGGAAGAAGCCACACAGGGTAGCGAAGGTCTACTCCAGAAGGTCAGAGTACTGGGGGTCAGGACTGTCATTGCGCCTGACTTACCGTCTCAGCAGCAGCTGCAAGTAGGAAGCGTCAGAGAAACGCAAGACATCTCAACGATATTTTCTCACCTGAGTAGATGGAAGCAGTGACGTCCAATGCCACGGCTTCCTCCTCAGCCGCCGATTCAACAGTCAACTGAGACAGCGCCTCACGCATCTCAGCGGCGATATTATTCGCATCGTACGCTACTTCCTGTACAAGGCATCTCTGCGAGTGAAGTCGGTATACGGAGGATGTCGTAGCACTCACCAGTCTATCCTGCTTCGTGTCATTCCAAGGTACAAGTCGCAACTGGCGAACCGTTTCACGGCAGCGCTCCAGAGTACGCAGGAATGAGGTACCAGGCACCCACGTAGGCAGTCGCGCGAGTACGGGCAGGAACTCGAGAATAGACGTACCCGGAAGGAGGTATTCTGCCGTAGCACTCCCTTCTTCTACAAGAGCGACATACTTGTCATCCTTCTCTGCAACTTGTATCCCGTAGGTCATCCCGATGACAATAGCTCCCAAGGTGCTGGGTACGAGACAGGAACATCATCAATGAGCTCAAAAGCCAGACCGCCGCACTTAGCTCACTAGCGTATATCTTCGGAGGGCTCTGGCTTGTCCTGGAGAAGCCTTGAGAGCAGCATAGCGGCGCCTCTCCTTACGTGAGGGTCATGCTTGGCTACCGCGCCGGTATCGAACTGTTGCCAAAATGCTCGCCGGTAACGGCGCCATTGCGGTCCGTAGGGGAAGAACCCGAAATTCCAGTCCCATCCTACACTGTGTGATATTCGTAAGTCATATAAGAGCATGCTTCCAAAGATGATGAACGTACAGCGCGACCATGTGAGACTCGGGCCTAGACGAGTAATTCAACGAGCGCTTCTCAAGAAGTTCGACGGCGATATCAGTATCATCCACGATGATGAGTGTCTGACCGAACGCCGCCAGTGACAGAATCTTGCCTGGTGTAGGTTAAGCGACTCCGTTACTTCGAAGGAAGGTTTCGTAGCAATGACACATACCATATTTTCTGCTGAGGTCTCGATAAGCTACCCACGGCGAAATCTTTGGGATATCCAAGAGATTGCCGACAAGGGGAAGACGGGGAGGACCAGGAGGCAAGGGGCCTTGACGGAGAGTTGACCTCCAGAGTACAACCAGAAGGACGGCCAGGGAAACGAGACCCAGAGACGCAGACAGACTGAACGAGAAAGTCATGGTAGTGTTACCTGGTGTGGTCAGGCGCGGAGACAGACTGAATGTGTGGGCGGGGAGTTAGATGGTGTGTCCGCTGCCACTTGATTTACTGGCGTGGTATTCATACGAAGCTGCGCCCTGACGTAAGGAGAGAACATAATCATTGTCCCACACCCCACATATGACCTTACGGCGGGGGAAGGGGACAAAATATGTTGTCGAACCCCGAATATGGTATCTTCTATTGCTGTAATGCCCTAGGAGCTGTCACGCTTCCGAGGAAGCTTCAAAGTAGGCCGTATACCCAATCCGGCTCCATAGGCGGTGTCAGGTCAACATGATGGGTCGCCAAAGTCTTCCGAGGAGACACTTCTCTCACTTCATTGCAGACCTGATATGTCCAAGTGCTGATGTCTCCACTTGGAAAGTCACGAATGAATGTGGGTGGACAGAAGGAAGACATCTGAGGATGAACGTACCGCCTTATGTCCAAATTGAAGCACTAAAACTTCGAACTCTAAGCTTGGAGGACAGGCGTGCGTTGTGTAATAGCCTGACACCCGACGCTACATAATGCCGGCAACGAATAGCGCCAAACGGCGGCCACAGAAGTGCAGCCCTGAGAATGGGTCAGGGAGATGAAACAACGAGGGAGTGCAAGGCTTACATTTGGTCCGTTTTCATTCACCGTCCCGCGGCGTCCAAAATTGAACCCATAAGCATCCTTGTGCCCTTTCCAGATCCCGGTATGGCGACTTTGGATCAGATGAAGGGCGGATTGAGGGCGAATGCTAGACCGAGGTCAGCGCTTGGGGGACATGTTTCGCGCAAAGCAACGTCGGCGCTTCTCAACCGTGTCCGCGCGCGATCCACGCGGATACACTTTAGGTTTGGAAACCGGGGAATGCCTTGCAGGACCGAACAAGACTGTCGAGTGGGTTAAGCGAGCACGTCTCAAAAATTATCCGATCCGGTCGCTCAAAGGTACTTAGCTGAGCCAGCACCGTGCTCTCAGTCGGACACCTTCTTGTGACCTCAAACTTTCGGCATTCACGGAACAAGGCTTGATCTGGCACCTACACCCTATGAGTGTCTGCACGTTATCAGCGCTCGAGTTGTAGTGGTATCTGCTACTTACACATACAACGAAGTGCATGTCGACGTAATGCTGGTGGGTGTGGCGGCCAAAATGTACAGCGCGACAGTCGTTGCTTTCAACTATAATCCTGCACGCAATGAGCTCAGGAGATAGTCCTGTCGATGATGGACGGTCGTCGAGTGGATTTAGTTGCACAATATTGTGCTTGCCCAGTGATCGAAGTAAGCATCTGGCGGCACAAAACGTTGCATTAGATCTACACGTGGGCTCAGAGATCGTCTCTTGTACTGAAGGGGACATTCTTAGCCCTCCGAGTGGAGGCTAGGCTCTTCGCCGGACCGTGACATGCGGATCGATGTTGTATGCGTTTGAAAGACATCCTGATCCGATAATATGGGGAGATGGAAGAGATATCGTGCAAATCATAGCTTCTACACAAGGAAAGAGAGTTGACGGAGTGTAGGAAGGGTCCGTGCTTCTCGATGTGTACCGTTGTAGGTGTCAACGAAAGTCACAGGCGCTTGCTAAAGACTGAAGTTCGGTTGTTGAAGCATTTACGTCAAACGACATAGACTGTCTTCCGCTCGACACCCTGCCAGAGCAACTTCGACGCCTGCTCCCTCCGATGGAGATGCGATATGATGGATGGAACCCTGACTTGGCGTAGCCGACCTCCACCATCATGCGACCAGCTGGAGTGTCACTTTAGCCTTATTTGGCTACTCTTGTCGGCGGAACGTCCAAAGCAGGCGGCTGAGATTCGCGAGTGGGACTCCGAAAATTCGGTTCCTCAGTGTTTTCTTGTATCTGAGACATGGAGTATGTTTCCCTTCTCATTCCTGACATAATTCCTTGCGAATCTTCCGCTCTTGCTCGACCGGCACTGATGTGATGTTCGTAAAAGGTTAGATATCGCAGCAAATGGGAGACACCGGCGGCGTGCTGCAGGCAGAATATATTTTCTTGTCCTCCGACCGGTTGCAAATGCTGCTCACACGGATGAGTCCTGCAACGGACGTTCAACAAATGGCGTTGGAGATACCACATAAACCCGAGGTGGCTGGATATATGCGCTCTGTACGTCCACGATTGGCCCTCTTTCCCCGGACTCTCCTCCCAACGCACTCTGCCTCTCCGGGAACACAAAGGAAATCACAACCCTTAATAGTCTTTGGACACTCTGCCACCAGCCTCGTCATCCTCATGCCGCGGAGCTTGCCGTGCCACTCCGAAGTAACCCGTGCAGGCTCAATCGAGAATGTATTTCCATTTACTCTCGAGCGATGAATTGAGGCAAGGCTAAGCACAAAGAAACCTTGGTGAGGAGTTTCCTCGCCATCATGGTTGCGTTCTGTCTGTGCAGGAGGACAAAGAGATTGAGTGGTTTAAAACTTGGTGAGTCCTCCACAGATATGTCCCTCCAAACGTCGAGTACTCTCGCTTGGTGCGCAATCCCCCCCTCTAAGTTGTCGATTCATTTGCATCGGGTTTCCCATGCACTCCCACTCGTCTTCAGTCTTCCAATCTTGCTCAGGGTCCCTCATGGGGTCACGCACCACGCCATACAGCGCCTACAACCTACGTGCTACCGACGAGGTGGGAAGTACGGTGCTGCAGCCCTCGCCCTCCCATATGAAAACCCCCACTCCCCTTCACTCCTGGCCCTTCTCACTATGCACCATGGCCTCATCTGGTATTCCTACGGCGCAAGTCTCCCCGACCCCTTCTTCCGTCACTCAACACTCTGGGACAAGATATGTACACAGAGGGCCGGCTCCCTTGTTCGTCTCCCTCGACGCTCATGTCTGCGCGTGTTGGCTGACCGTTTATGTCTGTAGAGCTGACAGCATGTCTGAAGCCGCCGTCGACCTAGGCTTGTTCTTCGGGGACGCCTCCTTGGCTCTGGAGATGCTAAACGACCCTAGTATACGGGACAGGATCCCGGAATTTACGGCGGAGATCCTGCCAGCACTTTGCTCTGTGGGCCAAGGATTCCACCCCTTCGGTACAGCGTACGCGGTGTCGTTTGGTCAACATCCCGATGATTCCACCCAGGCTGCTGCGGTGCCTGCCCATTTCCCCTCCGTATCAGCTCCTTCTCCGTTTTCGCCTTCTCCGACGCCGTTAAGGGCGTCGTCAGCATCGAGCTGCAGCCTCACGACAACGGCCTTCCCATCCCCATCCTCCTCTCCCGACCCCTTAGCTCACGAGCTAGCAAACCACGGCGGGTACCCCTCCCGTCGAGAGGCTGCACCTAGATTGAAGCAGATCTTCCGGCAGTGGCCTTACCTCGTATACGGTCGAAACCACGCGAAGCCTGGGAAGAAGCGGTGCCGCTTCTGTAAGAGGACCACCTCTCGCATCCAGGAGCTCAAGCGCCACGAGATCGGGCACTTCACCGTGTACCTCAAGCGGAAGTACGGCGATGCCCTCTGGGCTTGTGTGGGGGTTCCCGCAGACTCGCCGGACGCGCACACCGTCCCGGGGGGCGCGCGCGAGTTCAGTTATCGTGGCTGGGTGATGAGGGGCGGTTGTGGCAAGCAGTTCTCGCGAAAGGACACGTTCCTGAGCCATCTGAAGAAATGCAATCGCGCAGTCGGAGACGCGAATGCTCCTATATTCTTGGGCAATTGCATACCCGAGATGAGGTCCGTCCATTAGAATCTGAAGGGGTGACGTTGTGATTCAGCCGATGGAGGGTCCAAATCGTCCTGCATACCATCAGTACCAATGTATATTCTCCGAATCCAGTGTCCGTGCAGCGTGCTTGTAGTGTTCCCGAAGACGACATGGTACAGCCAATAGTAAGCACCAAGTATCTGTACCTGTACCTGTCCTAGGACTTTCTTATGATACTGGCCACTACTTTCAGTCTGTCGCAGGTGTTTGTGCAAGCCCAGGCGTCGTTCTGCTATGGTGCAGTTCAATTAGTGGCATCCACTTTTGTACGCTCTTAAGCGCCGCCTTACAAGTCACTTAGATTGTTATGAAACCCTCCCATAATCTGTCAATTGTAAGGATTTGAATAGAGGGACTGATCCCTAAACGCGATTTTCGATCGGGTCAAAACTGGCAAAGTTGACCTCATTAGTAAGGCCGCAGCACGTGACACGGGCGTTTATTTACTAAAGAGATAATATTACATAATGCTACGTGGCGTCCATCGCCTGTGCCAGCTGCTCCGGGATACGGCGGTGGGACTTATACCTGCGCGAACTGAATTCCTTCACTTTCTGCTGTGCCTCCCGCGCTCCGAGGCCCTCAGCATATGCGTCAACAAACCTCCAAGCCCGATGCTCCCATTTTCGGATCAGCTCAACTGACACTGACCGAAGTGCCTTCGGCATGTTCTCCCGGAGAGTCTCGAAAGTATAATCGCAGTGCTCTCGAAGCCAGTTCTTCACCGCACCCCAAAAGTACTCGATGAAATTGATCTCGCAGTGGAATTTTGGCAAGAATATGCAGATATGACCTATCAACATCTCAGATTGAGTTTACCCATTACAGCCAATCCACTGACCTTCACTCTCAATGATCTCTTGTACCCGTGACTTCTGAGCTTCGAAATCAGGTTGTCGCTCGAGAATACGTGTTGCACAGCATTCCACAGCATCTTCCGCACAGCTCCCCTTGCACTTCATAAGAAGCCCTGTACGCCATAGCCCACGTTCCGTTAGAACAGCCTTCATCCCCTTGGGCTGGTTGGGGTGCGATGGATGATCGGAGGGGAAATTCATCGGCTGTGTCACTTTCTCACCGTCCCGTAAGTACCATCCGTCACGCATGTGAGGCTGCGCTCCTCCCGGGTTAAGGTTCATCTTGGAGGCTCGCAAAGCATCGGGTGCATATACTGAGTGGCCCTGTGAGTTGTCGACAAGTATGCATGCAATGTACCCATCTCCGTGTGCCTTCTTAAATGCGGGGAAGAACTTCTCTGTCAACTGTGACAATAACTGCATAAGTTTGATTCATATACAGAAATAGCAATGATATGTACCTGCTTGCAGAAAAGCTCACCGTTCCAGAATCCTTCGTGATTCTTGCCGTATTCCAGGGTAACACTGGCTTCGAGCAACCACCCGACAGTTGAGCAAATGAAATCACTTTGGTGCAACCCCCGCCCAGGACCCTTCTTCTTGAGCGGAGACTCTCCGTTGAGCAGCCAGCTCCACCGCTTCCCGTCATGCGCCTGAGCCACCATCTCATCATGCGCAACAAGCACAAGACGAGGACGGACGAGGATACCATTCAACTGGAGATCAGGATGTTCTTCAGTATCCACAGCACCAACCTTGTATCGGACAAGGCGATATCGAATGGCTTGCATTGCCGGGATGAAGCGCTCATTACGATCCTTTACGACGTCGGGTCGCTCGTGGCCATCGTAATAAACGGCTTTCCGGTGCTCGGACCAGGTGAAGCCCTCACTGATAAGCAGGCGGCGCATTGTTGAGCGGGACAGTCCGAGGCGACCAGGTTTGAGATGGTACTGGGGGAGAATTACGGTCGTAACAAAATCCTTGAGCCCATTGGGCATTTCTTCTGATTCGAGAACGCGACGATACTCGAGGGCTTCCGCTGCATTGAGCTCGTTATTGAATAATTTTTTGAGCCTTACGGGGTCCTGACTCCATTTCTCAGAGCGAAGGTAAGCGCGCACTGCAGCGCGCACCGTGGGATGGCCGAGAACCGACAAAACCTTCGCATGCCGCCCACGCTGGGACTCTGGCAGCGTCCTCGTCTTCACCCACGCCTGGGTCCACCTGCGGACAAGTCGCGCCCCCCACTTCCCGGAGAAGAGGTTGGCTCGTGCTGCCACCTCGGACGCCGCCATCATCCCCTGCCCTTCTCGGTCCATCAAGTAGAGGCAGGCCTGAATCGCCCGCGCCCGGTACGACTGCAAGCCGTTAACCCCCCCCACAAGGACGGTCTTCTGGGAGTTCAAGAGCCTCCTCATGTCGGCGAGGGCTTCCCGACGAGCCTCTCGAGCCGCGTCTCGGACCAGCTGGCGGGCCTTGTGCACAGGTACGTCGTGTTTTTTGGGGGGAGTGTGGCGGGGTTGGGTGTTAAGGGCGCGGGGTGGTTCTGGGATGGGATTGGGGCCAGGTAGGATGGGGATGGGACAGCTGGGATGGTCGAGGGGGTTGTAACAAGGGGATGGGATGGGGAGGGGACAGGGAGGGCGGGCATGGGGAGGAATGAGACAACGGCTTCAGGTACGCTCTCGTTTTCGTACCACTCGTCTTGTTCTTGTCGCGTACCATCGGAGAGTGCATCTTCCACATCTTCTGACATGTCAGACAGGAAGTCTGCGAGTTCCAGGTCGCCGCTCTTGACGCGCCCTCTGCCGTCTTCTCCGCCGCGCTCAACAGCGTCGAGAGGATCCAGACGGAGCTCAACGCGATCCAATTCGCCGTCTTCTCCGCCGCGCTCTACAGTGTCGCGATGGCGCAGACGGAGCTCATTGCCACCATCTTCTTCGCCGCGCTCAACAGCGTGGAGCCCAGGGTCTGCATGCTCCCCGGCACCGGCAAGCGAGGGGTGTCGGACATCACGAAGAACCTGTTCGTGGTCCAGACGGACGCGCTTCGGGTTGTCGGGGGCTTCAACGAGCTCGTCGCGAACTCGTCGCGCGGACATGCGGTTGAGGAACGCGGCGTCGGACTCGTGCCTCGCCACTGCAATCGCCTGCGCAACGGCCTCTCGTGCACCAGCGGGCAAGGTCTCCGGCCGCAGGTCGTCTTCAGGTGGGACAAATGTCCACCCCTTGCCTGCAACACGAGCAACCTTCGACGGGATCTGCAGCCGCGCAAAGTCGGCATCGCTGCCTTGACGAGCGGTCGCGCCAGCGAGGCGGGCTTGCTCGTTTGCGGTGAGTGCTGGCCCTTCCAAACTTTTGGCTTTCTCTGGCTTAAAAAAAGCCCGGAATCGTTCCGCTTCAACGCTGTCAAATATATTGATGAGTGTTTCTGTTTTATCTCAAGGAAGATGCTTTACTTACGAATTGCGAATTATAGCGTCTGACATTTCCTTCGATTGCTCGTTCTGGCGGTGTTTTCGGACAGTACGCGCAGCTCCGCCGGTACGAACCCCCCTGAGCTCGCTCTCCGCTCGTGCCCACTGCAGTCTGCTCTTCAGCTCCATAAGTCCGACATACGCTGACTTTGCTTGCACTTCCAGGTTATCGAGGAGCTCATCGCCTTCGAGCTCCTCAACAGATTCCTCCCCAGAGACATCCCCTTGTCCAGCATCTTCCGGGGAGCTTACAGCCACGGGAGGATCCCCCACGGCCAGATCGCGAAGGGACTCGGGAGGATCGGCGTCCTCAAAGCGGTCATGGGAAGACTCAGACTCGGACGTTATCGCATCTTGGGATAGTGGGTCCATGGAGGTTTGTTGCGCTTGAGCTTCCATCTGCGCGGCCTGGCGAGCTCTTGCAAGGCCTGCTTGAGCGCGTGCGGCGGCCGCCATATGGGCTTTGTTTCGTCGAGGCATGTTGTCGGTGAGTATCAGGGACAGGGATAATCAGGTAGTATTGTGATTGAAAAAGCATACTACTCTACATGCTGTATCGTGGTCGGTATGTACTATACTATATATGGTATGTCGGTCAATCCAAGTGGCGGGCCAAGCATCGCCGACCCCGCCCGACACGCTGAGCAAAAACCGTTGACTCGAAAGTAAGGCCATGTCACGTGATCATTAAGCGCGCGCTTAACTGCGTACAAAAGTGGATGCCACTAATTGAACTGCACCATAGAGCTCGAGCAGAGCATACGTTTCAGCCCCCAGTCAGACGTGGCCACGGGAGCGATCTTAGGTGACAGAGATACACGTGATCTGTGACGGTTGACACGCTGCCGGCAACCCACGGTCACGCGTGCTGCTGCAGCGCGACTGTGTCCTTCCCGCCCAACCTCTCCTGACCGTCTTCCACCCCTCCTGTCGCTGGACTCCCTGCGACCTCTAATTATTCTTAATTTATGCTGTGAATATTTCTTGGGTGCCTCAAGACGCATTGGCAAACCCAGCGACAAATCAACGCAAACTGGTGCACGACGTCCATCAACTATAGCCAGAGCTTTGTGACATCATCGAATGCGAACGTGAACAAGACCAGAAGCGGGTTATTTGCTCCGATTATTGTACATCAGCGCACGTACATATAAGGGTAAGTGGAACCCGCTCCATTGTATCTTATGTTGTGTAATAACGTCCTCTTCATGCCTTAGACCACAACCACAACGCTTCCAGCCACAGAAGCTGTTCCATCCTCAAGCAACTTCGGCCCTTGACTAAAAACCACGTATCCGGCTTGTTTCAGGCGTTCCTTTTCTTTTGCAGCAGCTGCCATGCCTCAGGGAACACCCTACAACGCCTTCATTCCCCCATACCCCATCCGCGTTGACCAGTTCACCGACCCCGCCTTGTCGACACACTCGTTCTCTGGGCGAGAGAAGACAGCCAATCTCTACCTCCTCACCCACACTCACACGGACCACCTGATAGGCCTGTCTGCACGATCGTTTGCCCAGACGGTCGTGTGCTCGCACGACGCAAAAGAGATGCTACTCCGCCACCAGGTTTATGCTGAACGTGCCTTGCGCGACGCCGAACTACGTGCAGAAAATGTGCGGGCTTTTTCTCACTTGCGGGTCGAACCACAGCGGATGGACGATGGGAGTGTAGACTATGCGGGCTCGAGGGATCTGTTGGTGTGTGGTCGTCTCCCCGTGATCATGCGGCTTCTCATTAACAAGAGACTTGCGCATATAGCGCGCTACTCATATCCACCTCCCGACGCGCTTCATCCTGAATAACGAAGAGGACGTCACTATCACCTTGCTCGATGCTAACCACTGCCCAGGCGCTGTTATGTAAATTTTCATTTCGGCTATCGCTTACGAGTGGCGTTGATGTGTGAACATGATATCTAGGTTCCTTGTGGAGGGAGCGAAAGGTACGGTGCTGCACACAGGAGACTTGCGGGCAGAGCCATTGTTCCTCGAGAACCTAAAGCGCAATCCCTACATTCAACGTTATGTTCACAATCCACGTTCTTCGTCGTCCGCCCACGTGCTTTCTACCCTTGACGCCATCTACCTTGACACGGCATGCCTGCTTAACGATTATGAAGTCCCACCCAAGGTACGTGGTACACTAGTTACGAATACATGAGTATTAATCTTCCTCACCCAGGTCGAAGCAGCTGCAGGGTTGACTGGACTGATGGCGTTATACCCCTCTACTACACGGTTTTTCCTCAATCTCTGGACTTGGGGGTACGAAGATATCTACAAGGCAGTGGCCCAAAGGTTCGATACCACAGTATGTGACTCCGCACTTAGCTCACCTGCTCAACGAGCTTCCGCTTACGTGTCGCTCAGATACACGTTGACCGCTACAAACACTCCGTGTATGCACATATATCGGGCGACCCATTCCTCCAGATGATTGTCACTAGGGACGAGTCGTCGACACGATTCCACGCTTGCGAGCGGTTCGAGCGATGCGAGCACGTCCGGGTCGTCGGTCGGGAGTCCCACACGCCCAGCGGCCATCACGTGGTTTACGTCAATCCAGTGAATATGGACGTGAATTCGTGGCAAAGGTACCTCCAAGAAACCCGAGAGCAGCTGCAGAGAGGCAAGCAGGTGAACGTGCTGGTGAGTACGGTAGTCAATATATGCGCGTGCCGGGCACTGATACCATGTTTCCCCATAGCTTGTCCCGCTAGCACGACACTCAACGCTGCCAGAACTGCGGAATCTTGTTTCATTGTTCAAGCCGCGGCGCGTAGTACCGAACACACTCGATCCGACTCTGAAAGGATTAGACGCGGCTTGCATACAAAAGATGTTCGCTGGCTGCCTGGCTGAAGCCTCCCCGTCGACTCACGAGAGCGTCGCACCGTCCGCGTCGGAGCTCAGTGAGCTGGACGCTGCCATGCGAGGTGGTGAAGGCGAGGACGTTGCTTTTCAGAACCTCGAGGGCGACGGTGCGCGGGAAATCGCGGAGAAGTGGGCAGACAGCGGTCGCATGCGCAGGAAGCTGTCCGTCATGAAGCAATATCTCCCTAGCTCTCTACGCCACAAGGTCGAGCAGATCCTTGATGGACGTCATCGTCCGTCCGCTTCCAGTCTACCTGCCCAGCCTTCCAAACGTCTCCGTAGCAAAGGTACCGCTCGGGATCCGGAGCTACCCTCCTCGCCCCCGCCACCACCCAGCGCGCCAGACAAGCCCAAACGAGTTTTTCAGGGGAGAGCGACTATGGCGGAGGCGGCAGCCGCGATGGCCCGCATCGAGCGTAACCGTAATGTTCCCAAGGCCCTCCGGTCCCCCGAACCCGACTCAGAGACTGACGACGACGATCACGAGGAGGAGCACGAGTTCTTTGCGAATTACCTCTTCGGAGACCAGGCTGGGACTCCCGCAAAGGAGCGCTTCTACGCGATTTTGAATGCGGATAGGACGTCTCCCTCTTTGGTCTCGTCGCCGGTCACTCCGCAGCAGCCTGCCGCGGGCCCTTCGCGGGTCGTGCAGCTGCCTGGTGACTTGCCGCTCACCCCGTCGTCAAAGCGGGGATCCGAAGGCCTGACCCATTGGCTGAAGTCCTCTTCGCCACCTTCTGCGGAGGATGGTACGCAACCGTGTATAACGCTGCCTCGACCACAAACATTAAATACCGCCGTCGCGGGCGAGGCGGAAAAGCCGCAGACGCCCCACCGTGCAACGATACTGAGCTCTCCTTTTGCGCTCAATACAGCTCGGAAGGACAAGGCAATCGCTATCCCCACACCGGCCACGCGGACAAGACAGCCCCCTGGCCTTTTCAAGGACAAGGACGAACGTCCGTCGCGCAGTCACGGGCACACCCTCGCTCCTCTTGCGTCCCTCCTCGCTCCAGCTGCCCACGCCTCCCCTCAGCATACACACCATGCAAAAGATTCTCCTAGCAGTGTGGCCGTAGCTGTCGGATCTTCTACCCACGGAAGCCCAGAGCCTCTCCTCGACCTCCGCAATCTCCGCAAGCGGCCTACTGCAGCCCATGATTTGGACCAAGAAGACGACGCCTCGAATAGTCCTAAGAGAAGGCGTGTCAGCACCGACATGGCCTCGACGGCTCCCCTTCCGATGTCAGATCGGACAACAGTGGCAATACAAGATGACACGATCACCGTTCACTCTCCGCGCGGGGTCGGACCACTGCGAATAGACTCAGGCTCACAGGCGCAACACGCCCACTGGGGCTCAAGAACCAGAACCCCGAACGAAGAACTTGAACATGCGGCCAGTTCAGCTTCGCGAATCAGGGGTGCAATTGCGGTATCTGTAGGAGGGGCGACACCTGTAACAAGAACCGTCGAAGGTCCTGTAGGCGCTGCCTCGATCTCTGAATCTGCCGTAACAGCGTCGGCAGGCGTGAGCGCGAACGGCCTAACCGAACCGAACGCAACAGACAAGCACCAAAACAAAAGCAGGGCAAACTCGCGGATGCACCGTCTCGCGATCGCAGAACGGCTCGCGAAGGCACTCCCGGCCAGCTTTGTCACCCCGTCATTCAAGGCCAGGAAAGAGCGCGAACGTCTGCGGGAGGAACGACGGTACTTGTCGAACGGACCTGTTGGTGAGATTGCCAGTGTGTGTGCGTCAAGCCCGAACCTCCATCTCGAAGGCGTCAACGCCGATAAGACCGCCGACGACCTTGTGGGAAGCAGTAATAGCAGGAAGCGCGGCGATGCAATCGACGCCGTATCTGTGCACAAGTGGAAGGTTCCGCCAAGGTTGCCGTCACAAGACGAATATATGGAGGAAGACGTGGCTGCGCGGGTTGCCGCTAAGCGAGAGTCGTTTCAGCAGCAACTGGCGCAAGGTATACGCCCGGGACTGTTCGTCCCGCGGCTGCGGTGTCTCGAGAGCCAGGAAGAGGGAGGCGTTCCGTACATCGCACAGGGTTGAACAATGCAGAGTAAGTCCGGAAGGACGACTGCAAACTCGACAGAGCATGAGTCTAGAACTGTGGCGCATGGATGCAATGCCAATTTCGTCAGTCACCTGGAACGGTATGTGCAAGGGGTGTCAAAGGTGGATTGCTTCGATCATTATGTACGGAATACGAAGAACTATAGGTAGTACCCAGTGACCAGGGAAAAGAAGTACGCATAAAACTAGAAGACAGTTTGTGAGCCGATATCTCGATTGGGATGCAATAGCGGCAGACGCACATACACAAATTGTCGATTGCAGTGTAGAATGGGAATGCTCACTTGACCAAGGGTCTCACACCAATTCCGCTGTCCTTCAGGCTCCGGTCCGCATAGTTCTGTAGCTCCTTCTTATATTGGTCTTGTGTACGTTCAGTACTCTCGTCGGATACGCTAGCGATACCAGAATGTGAGGACTCACTCAACGGCTCCTCGACTTTAGCCTTCTTGGCGGGATTCTCTGTGGCAGGGGTGGAGCTCGAGGTATCGGGAGAACGGCGCTTGCCCCGGTTTTTCTGTGGCGAGACAATGAGGACTCACGATCAGGTCAAATACGGACATCACTTACGAAGCGATTGTCGAATTCGCGCTTCCTGTGGGGGAGACGGAGATGGTTAGTGGCAATGCACGAGAGATTGAGGGTGAAGGACCCGCACTTGGCTAGAATTTCCTCCTGCTTCTTCTTCTCATCCTCCTCCTGTAAGATCGCAGCAATTCTTAGTGTCTCAATGCTATGCAACACAGAAACAACACATGATACAGACCTTCTTCAGTCGCTGGAAGCGTTCTAGGAACGAACCATCGTTAGAAAACACATTGACCGGTTTCGGTTTGGGGGCAGCGTTGTTAGGTTTGGGGGGAGCAGGAGTAGTGAGCAATGGTGCAGGAGAAGCGTACCCGCTTGATGGCAATGGCGTTGACGCAGAAGACATGGTAGAAGGTAGTGGGGCAGTGATTGTCGGTGTGGCTGTCGTCGTCGTCAGTATGTGCAAGTACTGCAACAACGAGCTGGCCATGGTCGAGAACGTCATCGAAACTGTCCCTGGCGTGTGAAGACTTATCCTGATCGGTGCAGAGTCGGAAAAGGGAAAGTGCCCGGTTTGGGAGGCGGATTTTGCCGACTGCGGGCGGTTCAGTAGCATGAGAAGTCGTCGACAGCGCCGTCCGACTCGGGCCCATCATCGTCTTCTTACCATCTTCTCGTCCAGCGCTGCAAGGGATGCAATAAACCAATAGATAATCTTGCTCCCCGCATTGTCTACGATGGCACGATCTGCACATCTAACAGGGCATGTGGCGGTCGCTCCGAGGCCGGAGCTGTGCATCTGGATCACAACGTAAGGAAAGAATTCAGTACTAGTGGTGAGTACATACTGTTCATAGCAAATCACCTGTACAGTTAATCAGTCTTCTATGTTTCGTTTGTGTGACTGACCTCCGCTCATCAGACGCATCTCTCCCAGCCCGAAAGCGTTGTCCGTCTCGCGTACTCGCCGATAATGATGCACATCCTGGCTCTTGCCCGGAATCGACACGAAGAACGTGTAAGGGCGTGGTCAGAAGATTCTCTGGATATTTGACGTCTGGCGTTTCCATCTCATTTGAAACAAAGCTATTGGCAGATGATGGAGACTAGGCGAACCTACGCTCACATCGCTCTTGTCGAACCTTGCACGCGGATACATTGTCCAATGGCAGAACACGATGGTCCTGGGCAGTGTCACCTATCCCTGGTGCAGCAAGTACTTCGTGAGAGGCACTTTGTGCGGCGAGCACGGTGACGTATACGGACAAAGTTTGCCATCAAAAGTTCCGATGAACGTTCAACATTGTGGGAATCATCTCACACTGCTGCGAGAAGGACCTTATCGACCGCGTCAAGAGATGTCAGCGAACCTTGGTAACGCTTCCAGCCAATTTGTACGGTAGCACTTGTCCGACCCTCGATCAACGCATCATCACTCCGTCGGTTTCCAGCTATATATCTCGGTCACCCGAGGCACTGTCCAACTCAGTCGCACCATGGCCTCTACCGTTATCGTCCCTGCCACCGGTGCGTCTCCCGCTGTTGAGCTCGGGAGCACATACGGCGTGTATCTGATCTCTGTCATCGTCACCGGAGTGTCAGTGCCCCTTCTGTAAATGCTCCCTATTCCTGACCTATCGCTGCGCTCTAGTCTCTTCGGAGCCACATGTTTGCAGACCCTTTATTACTACGAACAATTTCCTCAGGACCCAAGGGTGCTGAAGCTGACTGTGAGTGGGTTCTCTTCCTGGTCAAAACAACGAGTCGACTCACTCGCGGCCCGCATAGGTTGGCGTCTTATGGTGGGCACATGGACAGAATCTCTAGGCCCTCACTAGGCTCATACGAATCGTCTAGGGCTCTCGACTGCCTTACACTCGTTCTTGACAGTCATGCATGTTACTACTATCTGATCTCAAATTTCAATAATGTATCAGCACTTCGTCAGGAGGTTTGGTAGGGTTCTGTCCGCTTTACAATCACTAAGCGGGTACTGACACATTCTTTGATTGGCAGGAGCGCACAGGTATGTTACTATGAGTCCGTAGTCGCGTCCACTAGCTAATCATCATGACACTCAGGCTGAACTTCTGGTCACCGTGTGTAACACCCCTCGGCTTCCCGGAGGCAAATACACTGACTTTCTGTGATATGCTCGCAGTACACTGTGGTATTCATTGTGCAGATGTGAGGCTCCTGCTTCTGCATGACTTCTCGCTGATTGAAATTTTGCCAGTTTCTTCATCCTGCGCATGTACCATCGTAAGTCTAGGTTTGCTTGCTTCCTCGACCTTTTGTCACTAAGGCGGTGGCCCCGCAGTCCGGCCGCACCTGTGGTACATTCCTCTGTTCTTTGTGAGTAACTCCCATTTGTAGTGTGGAGGTGACCTTGTGTTGAACAGCCTCCGCAGGGTGTTGTAGCTGTAGTGTCATGGGGTACGCCTGCTCTACAGAAGCATATCAGCAGCGATAGCTAATTTGGCTGATTCGCCTCCAAGTTCTCGTCGTCGGTACGCATGTTCTCACCTGGCATGATCTTCGTCTCTGACCGCCGCACAACAGTCATCTTTGCCGTCAGGTGAGTTTTCAGACTGACAGCCCACGTCCCTTACGAGGTAACCTGGCAACACAGCTTGCACGACACATCGTGGCTGGATACTGCGGGTCCCGAAGTTGTTGTACGTCGCCTTACTTCCTTCCTGTCACAACGTACGGAGCTGCGGCTCAAACTGTATTTGCAGCACCCGCTCATCGCCAACTGGATCACGGGTAACATCGTGGACATCGGAATCACCATTACGTGGTGCGTGTATCTGTGGGGCGAGAAGATCCCTGGCGGCCGACCCAAGTGAGCAGTTGTATGCTTCTCTGAGCCGTCTTCTCGGTAGTTGACGCAGCCATAACACCTTATAAAACAAATAGAACAAATGTCATGCTCAACCGCATCATCATATTTATGGTCAACAGAGGCGCAATCGCGGCGTAAGTGCATCCAACTCCACGCCGGGTTCTGCGTGCTGACCGATAGGTACTAGCTGGGTCCAGGTGCTCACTTTCCTGACTGTCAGTGAACTGTCAATTTCCCACAGTCATCTGTCGCGCCGACCTTGACATCTCTTCAGAAAATCCTTTTCCCGCGAACGTTCGTGTGGCTCGCGTTCCACAACGTTCTGTCAAAGAGTGCGTGACCACGCCGTCGACATATGCGTATTCAGTCCTGACGCAGACCATCCCTCACCATTAGTCTACAACATCTCTATGCTTGCTACGTATGAATCTGCCCGTCCTTCTCCCCTGAGTCCTTCGCTGATATATCCGCTCCCTAGGCTCAACGCCCGCGTCGGCTTGCGCAAGATCGTCATGGATTCCTCGCTCGACAACACAAAGCCATCCACGGTATTCTTCGCGGCACAGAGCAGGCCAGTCAGCAAGGTGCCACCCCTGCCCGTGCCCTCAAGACAGCAGATGGCGGTACGTCCACGTCCGACCCGTTCGTCAAACTCGGCGAATTTGACTGATCAGTCTCCCGGTTCCTCCCTCCATCTTCCGCTTGTCAATGTCAAATCACGTCTTGCATCGGACGTGCTGATGATCTGCTACATCTCTGGACCCGGATCCCTCGCTTGGAACACACCTCGGCGGCGCGACCTTCACTACATATATGCGCGCTACGCTCGTGCAGACCATCGAGTTCGTCGATCAGCCCTCGTATCCTCAGCCTGCATACGAACAGCTAAGCGTACGGCTCGCCCCGTACGACGAGCGCAGCATGAGCACCGCCGCCTATGATCAGCGCAGCGCGCTCAATCAGCGTACTCTGGTTTCAGATCGGGATAGCATGATGACCGATATGACGGACTATCCTCCGTATGTCGGCCGGGCGATCACTACAGGCTCCCGGTACACACGAGCGGTGCGTCCGAGTCTTGTCTGCATTTTGCACCTCGTGCTAGGGGTCCGCGGCGGGTGGCAGCGGCCTCTCGGTCTTCGTATGGCACCGAGCTGACGTTTCTTGATCGCAGACGTTGCGAGATGATGTGGAAGCGAAAAGGTTTCACGATACCACCAGCTATGAGAGCTGAGAGTGTATACGTCCGTAGCTTTGTAAGATTGTATGGCTGTGCTCGTTTGCAGTGCTCTCGAGTGGTCTCCGAGGCCGGCCAGCTTTCTTGGTCGTGTCGTCTCTCTTAAAAGCACGGTCTGGTAGGGACCTCTTTTCGAGACAGAGGTCTCCCCCTATGTACCAATATTGACTAGGATATTCGCTGTACTACTGTATGTGAAGTTGCACTTGTGAACTCCTCCTCAATTGCAGATAACTTGGTTTCTAGACAGTAGGCGATTGTGGGGACATAGGCGCTTGTA
Organism: Dichomitus squalens LYAD-421 SS1; assembly: GCF_000275845.1. NCBI lineage: Eukaryota > Fungi > Basidiomycota > Agaricomycetes > Polyporales > Polyporaceae > Dichomitus > Dichomitus squalens. The sequence goes on from NW_006766889.1 coordinate 379,199, forward strand.
GCACAAGATGACACGCGCAGCACCCAAGAGGCACTACTTCACTGCACTGCAAGACGGTATGTAGAGACCAGCGTAATAGGAACAGTCTCGTACATTCGCATAGCACCAGAGGCAAAGGTTCCGGATATGACATCTAATTTCCAGCCATTTTGTCATATGCGTGATTGACCACGTCAGATGAATGCGTATATTGCCTCCCAAACTATCAGTCCAACAAATGACATGGCACGCGTAACGACCCTACACACCGACCAACTCACGCTGTCTACGACGGTTCACATATCGCTATGACCGGCTCCGCTGTGCCATCCGTCTGCTCTTCCCAGGGCGCTTCGGCGCCGGTTTAGCTCCCTTCCCACCTTTGCTACCCTTGCCCTTGCCTCCAGGCCCGCCGCGCTGAACAAAGGCGTCCGTGGAGTCCTTCGTGTTTTGTTTTGATCGCCGACCAGGACCACCGAACCCGAACTTCTTGTCGCGTGCTGTGCGCGGGAGCTTGGGCTTGCCATTCGGGCCCTTGGCGCGCTTGGAGGGGCGGTCGGCGATCGCGTCCTCGACTGCGACGTCGAAGTCTTCGCCGTCGCCTGCGTCGCCGTCCAGTGCACCCTTCCGTTCTGTATGGCAATACAAGATTAGCTTCGATCCCAGCGAAGGATATCAACGCTCGGTGACGCAAGACTCACTCCGCTTGAGGCCCTTGAGCCGCTCCTCGATCTGCTTCTTGTTCTGCTGCCGCTCCTTGATCTTCTCGAGCTGCACCTGCTTGCCGAACTTCTTGCCCTCGCGCTCCTTGCGCTTCTCCTCCGCGCGCTTCATGCCTGCGCTCTCGTCGAGCAGCCGCTGGCGGATGCGCTCCATGTGCGAGTCGCTCTTGACCATCTCGGCGAAGTAGTCGGCGGGGCGCGTGAATGGAAAGTTGGCTTTTTGTGCGAACGAGCGGGCGGTTTGCGCGCTGTGTAGGGCTTGCTTGTAGCTGCGCGCGAAGAGGGTGGAGGGTCAGTCAAGAAGGTACGAGGGGGATATGAGATTGGGAGGAGGAAATCATACGTACAACGCCAACTCGCGGTTAAGGTCGTCCTCAACGTCAACGTTAATGGTCTCGGGGTATGTGACAGTCAAAGTTTCAGTCCACGGTAATGAGGGGCCGAGTGCGATGGTCGCGCGTATGCGCTCCATAGCGATCTTCCACGCATGGTCGTTAGATAGAGAAGAAAGCGAGCTCGTAGTATAGAGCGCACTTTGTTGTCAATCTCGACCTTCTGTCGAGGCATGGCATCCGCGTCTAGCATCTCCTCAGCCGAGAGCTCGTCGACGGCTATCGCGATGTCTGTACTGGGACCAGCCTTATTTGCCTCTTCTACCTCATCCTCATCCTCTTCCTCGCCTGAACCCTCCTGCTCCTCCGCGTCCTCTTCTTCCTCGTCTCCGGAGGCGGCCTCTCCCGCTTCCTCCTCATCTTCGTCTTCATCCTCGTCCTCGTCTAGGGCGCGCAGCTGCTCTTGCGCGAACTCGTCCAGACCATCCTCTCCGAGCGCCTTCATGAGCCTGTTCATGCCCTCCTCGTCCACATCCTCTTCGTCAGAGCCGTCGTCTTCACTAACATCCTCACAATCTTCGTCCTGCTCCTCAGATCCAGACGTTATATCGTCTTCCGCGTCCAAGCCGTCCGCCTCCTCTTCCGACTCGTCCGAGGAACTGTCAGCGCGTTTCTGCAGCTTCGTTGGTGGGATAGGCTTCTTGCTCTTGACTTGTGCTTTCACAGGAAACGCCTCCCTTGCAGGCACTTGCTTTCCTTTCAGTTTTGACGGCATAGCGCTAAGAGAAGAGGGAAGGGGAGGAGTAACAACAATCGAGCTGGGGTTGCGGTCTACCAAATGCAAGACTTCCGTTTAAGCGCACAAGAAATTCCTGGATCACGTGACCACAGACTGAGCCATATCACGGGCGCTACAAAGTGGCCCGCTTTACAGCGCCTTGCATAAGTCCGTGAACGCGCGGGATTTTTTCTCTCCGGCGTCTACCCTACCCGACCTGCCTAAACAGGCCACATCATGGTCACAGGCCCAGACACGACGGGCAGCGCTCGGGATCCCTTCGCGTGAAACGGAGGTTTGTTTTCGGGACAGTCGTAACTTGTCCCTTTGCCGACGCGTGCCAAAGGACACTGAAGGGTCGGCAATGGGAAAGTTGTACTTGCTCAGAGGTTCTACAGCCCTTTGACAAAGAACGATTCGAGGCGGTGCCCGTAGTGAGAGCTCCCCTGAGGCTGAGCCCGCTAGCTGGGCCACTGGCATTTCCAAGAGTGAGTATGCCATGGGCCCAGTAGACTCGTGCATAAGTACTTGTAGTCATACAGTGTTTATGGTGCACGGAGATAGTTTGCATGAGGGCAACAGTCACTGCACGAGATCATATCAAACGGGCCCTTGCCAATAATTACATCACTTGCGATGCTGTGGGTGGCCAGCCTCAAGTCGCTCCGAAGTGCTTGAGAGTCTAACATGCATATGGTTGATGAAACATGTTGAGAACACATTGAAGCTACTGCACTGACTCAGGCATGATCATGTATATGCGACTGCACCTTTACTATGGTACCTCCTGTTTAGATCAGGGTACAGGATCCCCTGGGGGCCAATGGGCACTCAAATACAGACATGGAAGTACCGCACGCATATCCATACTTCAAAACATTGTGGATTTACCTGGGTACGCGTGTGGTCAACCAACGGGGCCGTGATGCGCTGTCATGGAGTAGTCCCTGTGACCGTGATATGGCCTGTTTAGGCAGGTCGGGTAGTTTAGACGCCGGAGAGAAAAAAATCCGCGCGTTCACGGACTTATGCAAGGCGCTGTAACTTTCATGAATCATTCGTACCTCGACGCCTTCAAGTATGCTGGTGCTGCCACAAATCACCTTCACCGTTGGCCAAGTGCTTGTCCATGCTCGCGAATGACTCTGCACTGTACTTCTGTCATGATTCCTCAATACCTGGCCTACTCTTCATTGAACAAAAGAACTGCATGAGAAGTACGATAGTGAGACAGAACTAGGTTCACTGTGGCGCACGCCTGCGAGCCGAGGCGTTCCTACGAAGCTGAGGTGCGTGCCGGGACGTCAGAGTCATATACCAGATGACCATCGTGGTCTCTTATCGTAGCGACAATGTTACACCTACTTGGCATCAAGCTTGCCGCATTGGACAGCGGCGCGGTTTTAGTGCACAATTGTGCCATTTGTGCAGTATGGTTTTGCGTATCATCGCATTGTGCCGCTCTCTCGGCAGGGAGCGATGTGCTTCGAACTCAACAATGGAACCGTCTGGATTCTGGTATGTATACAAGAGCTAGGTCCCAGACACCCATGCTTGTATTCAATTTGATATCGTGGAGTTGCCCTGGGCCCCACCGTCCGCGGTACTAATACTCTTGGGATTCGCCATCCTCTCTGTGTGCCTGCATCGTATAACGACCAGACCTTACGGACCCCTGCCCCTCCCACCTGGTCCACCTGCTCTTCCTATCATTGGAAACCTACTGCACATCCCTAAGGAAAGACCATGGTTGGGTTACCGCGATTTGTGCCTCTCTGAGATGTCTTGGTAGGTTATCTGTCGATGACAGGCGATATCATCTCACGATTCGTGTCGCGGCGACTAGGCGCGTAGACTCGGGTCGACGTTCGGCGACGACCCCGTAGGCGAGCGGCAAGGAGCCGAAAGGGGAAAGAGAGAGGGAGAGGGATAAACGTGACAGAAAACTCGACGAGGGCAGAGCGGAGGTCGGCACGAAGGCACGAGACCTACGAAAGCTAGTCTTCACGCAGGCAGCGACAGACTAGTCCCAATGACCAAGTTACTACA